>NC_046158.1:10598879-10768879 GCF_011064425.1 Rattus rattus
TGCTGCTCCCGGCTCGTGTGGATGCCGAGGACTGACTTCAGGTCCTTCTGCTTGCTCAGCAGACACTTTACTGACAAAGCCAGTGTCCCGGCGTTCTTACTCTAAAAGCAGATTTGCAGGTGGAGTTCTTGATACAGTGTCCCCTACTGTAGACCAGATCCCAGAGAGACCCAGGAAGAAGCGGCTGACACTGCAGTCTAACTTGCTCTCCCCAGGCTCCCAGGGCCATTGCTCTGCATGAGGAGGAATGTGGGTGGTAAAAGCTGGAACCATCACTCAGGTCTGAATGGCAGCAGCCCGGCCTCCCACCATTTCCTCTCAGTTTCAGTTCTGAGTGAGCGGAAACAGCAGTTACTGGAAATGAGAGGTTTGGGGGGGAAAGTAGGGCTTCCAGTGTATGTGCCCAGCCCTGAGGTGGCTGGGGTAGGTCAGATGCTGCCTGTGTGCTTGACCCTCTGCTGCTCTGTTGCTTGCCTGGACTGGATCTGGTCAATCGTGGCTTCTAGGGGTTGATCCTTCGAGGTGGGGCTTTCCTTCTCACTTCCTCTTCTAAGGGTGAGACAAAAGTGACCTCAACTCTGTCTCAGAGCCTGATAGTGGAAACCAGGTGGGGCGCTGGTTTGTGGGACTGTGATGTGACAGGTCAGGCCTTGGCTGTGTCCTATCTTCATGGCTCAGAGTCTGGCCTACTCTGTGGCCTTGGCAGCTGGCCTAAGCTGGGACAGTCCAGTCAGGTGGACTGGGGCAGGCCTGGTGCCCGGTGGGTAGCTCCAGGTTTCTAAGACCTGGCTTACAGTTTTCAGAGGCCACAGTGAAGGCTGGATCCCCCCTCCCCTCAGAGTATACTCTGGACTTGGCCTCTGAGCCAAGCTTGTCCCCCTCCATTAGGCTGTGTCTGGTTAAAGCTCAGATCGAGGACACTTCCTCCCAAGCTGGACTGCACTACAGTCCCACACTTTACTTCCTCTTCTCATGGCAAGGGTGAGTGGAGGATCCCATGGAACCACTGTAGCTAAAGGTGCTGGCTGGCCTTGCTGCTGGTATATGGCCTTCATTTGGGGGGTCTCACTTTGAGAGCACTGCCTGTTACTAGGAGGCTACAGAAAGTGTCTGGCTGACCTGGGGCAGCTCAGACCTGATTGGGGTATGCCCTTTTCACTGTGCCCAGTCTCAGCTAAGGGTTGGAGAGGTCAAAAGAAGGCCTGTGAAGTGATACCTAAAAAGAGGTCAGGCATGGGATATCAGTGTCCACAGGGGCAGAGGGGCAAGGATCTGCAAGCTCAAAGCTTGTCCTAGACCCACTGGCCTGGGACACTGTGGGTCCTATACAGTTCCCTCCCCAGAGCACCTCTGTCTCACTCTGTCTGCCCTGTAGCGGGTGTGGCCCTGCCCCCGTGGGTAGCTAGACATGGGCTTCACCAGCACACCTTCAGTGCCACCAGTTGGAAAGGGTAGCCACAGGGATGATGACAGGTGACCCTTCCGCTAGGAGGGTCCTGAGGGGTTTAGGGAAGCTGGGAGTTTCTAGGTTTCCCTTGCACTGGGGCTCAGCAGGGGCTTCCCAGTTCCTGGGTCCCTCGCTGAGAACCCTGCCCCCTTCCTAGGAGTTTTGTTTCAGCTAAACTCCTCCATTGTGGGCCTTTGCCTTGTTTTTCAGGGATATCAGGTGTTCAAAGAGATGAGGTGGTTTGGGATAGAGGGAACTTCTCACATTCCCAGGGAGTCTCTGCTACTCTGTCTTGCCTGTGACTGTTTTCTGAACCAAGCCTGCTCCACAGTGGGCAACAGGAATTAAGCGCTACAGAATCTGGAGTGGGTATGCAGAGCCTCTGTCTTCCTATCTGTAAAATGGGTCTAGCCCACCTCCAAGACTGTAGTAAGGTCTAGTGTGGTGAAGCTTCTGGCATCCAAGGACCAGTTTAGCCAGGTGGGAGTATGTCTTCTCTTTTGGACCTTGATGGGGGGAGGGGACAGAGGGACAGAGTGGCCTCTGGGCATCTCCCTCTTAGCATTTTCACATTTATTTGGGGAAGCAGAGATGGACAGGTGCCATACTGCTTTTGGCTTTGGGGTGTGAGGTGTGGGGTGTCTGGCTTCATCTTCCTCTGGATGAGGCTTTTCCCTCTGCTTAGTTGGAGCAGCTTCAGGTCCAGGGCTGAGTTCCACCCTGCACAGGCTGGAGAGGCCTGTAGTTGTCCACTGTGGCCATTCCTAACCTTCTTTGGTACTGCTGCACACACAGAGGCCTGTCCCTGTGAGTCCCAGGGACGACTCAGAGTGACAGGCAGGCATTGTGGAGTGGCAAAGGAAGACACATTCCCAACCTCACTTGCAACTGGGGACTGTCTGTGTTTGGGGACAGTCAAGCAGGAAACTGTCCCCAGTGGAGGCAGGGAGCTTAAGCAGGTGTTTTTCACACCCTAGCAGTGACCCCTGCTTCCTGGTGACCCCAGTTTGCTGGATGGTGCTTTCGCCAATGTTGGAAGGGGCAGAGTGGGCGGGGTCTCCCACCCCTGCTCCCATGGGTCACCACTTCCCACAGACCAACTCCAGGAAATTGTTTAACACCCCCCACACCCCCAGGAGTCTTTTTGTCCCCTCAGAGGGGCCTTCACAGGCAGCAGTGGGGAGGGGGGTATTGTTTTCTCTGTAGTGGGAAAAGGTGGCTTCCCTGGAGGGCAGGTTCCAACCTCAACTGTCTCCCACACAAAGGGCTTCCCTGAGCCAGGCCAGGAAGCTGGTGCTTTTCCTGAGCTTCCTTTTCCAGCATATTTTAAACCACCCAAGGATGCAACTGGGGGGAAAGATTTGAAGACAAAAGAGCTGAGTGTGCTGGGAGTGGTTCTTTGGGCTACAAAGCCTTCAGGCTTCAATCCTGGCTAGCCCTGTAGCCACCTGTAGGCATGCTATACCTGCCCTAACTGTGACCCACGTTCCCGCTCTGTCCACTGCTGTCCTAGTCTGAGCAGCAGCTGATGCTTGGTGCAGGCGAGTCTACTTCCCCCAACCCTTACTGCCTGTCTTCTCAGCTTCCTGCTGCTGTGAGAGCCAGGGTCCATAGGGCTGCAGAGCTGAGAGGAGACCACAGCTCAGTCATTCCTGCCTGCCTTCCCTGCTGGCACAGGCGGAGGCACAGACGCTGGCTGTGAACAGCAATGTTGCTGTTCCCTCTGGAAACAATGCTAGCTACCCACGGGCCTGTGTACCTCATCCAGCCACAGTGGGGAAGGAAGCTGGGCCAGGGGTATGAAGGCCATGAGGTTGAAGAGGGCTATTCTCACCTCTGAATGATCTTCAGACAAGTGTCTGGATCCAAGCAGGTTTAGCTGGAAAGCTAGGCTCTTGTATGCTCCTTGCCTTGCGGTCTATGGGGTAGAGAAGGAATGGAACTGTGGTCTGCAGGAGTCTCCTGCCTTTTGGACTTTGGCTTAACTGTTCTGAACCAGGGAGAAGACCAGGGAGTCACTCAGCCTGTTGTGAGCACCTTCCTTCAGAGAGGCAAGGGAATTTGGGGGCCTTAGGCTGCTCAGGTCCCAGGGCTGAGGTCCCAGAACCTCTCTCCTGATCCCCAGAAGCCTTTGCCATGGGTGGGGTTGTTGATGCTGTGAAAACCCTACAGGCAGGCTAGGCCGTTTGATGAGAGGCAGCCCTGGTTTTGGACCCACTGTGTGAAGGCTGAGTGCCAGGCAGCCAGCTTTACTGGGTTTTAGCTGGGGTGCACAGCTAAAACAGAACAAAGTCGGGCTGGGGTAGGGATCTGCATCGAACCATGCCTTGGGCACAAGAGAATGGTCACTGTTTGTTGAGCGGGAGCTTGCAGAACAAGGGCTTCAGCAACACTTGGTTGGTTCCCGAGGCAGGTAGAGCAGACGGGGTCTTCCTCCACTACCATCACCTGGTGCCAGATCCTCTCAGTGGTGCTGGGGGCCGAGCCACCCTCTGCCCACCCTCTGCCTCTGGATCATAGATCTGGTATGTGCTCTGGGTCCCAGGAGCTCAGATGCCTCAGGGCGGGCCCCTGGTCCCAGAGACAAATAAGCAAGAGCCTTGGTACTCAGGGTCCTCTGGTGCCTCCAGTCCTCAGATGGGTGATTTTACCTGTGCCATGAATACATTCCTTGAGGGACAGGACTGGACCTTTATGACTCAGTCCTAGCCATGTCCAGAGTGAGTCCCTCAGCCCCTTGGACCTGAGGTGCCTGCTGTAAGGGCCTCTCTTCGACCTCCCTCCTGCAGATAGACACACACGCATACACTGAACTCTGGCAAAACCGAGGCAAGCAGAGTTCCATCTCACCATGTACCAGCTGAAGCTGAGCAGGGAGGGTCCCACAAGACGCACCCCCTTCTGGAAGTGTTTTCTCTTACCCCGAAGTTCCTCTGGGCACTGGGTTCTGGGAAGCCAATGAAGGGACTCCAGCGTTGACAGCCCACCCCACTCCCACCCCACCCCAGCTATCTCAAGTCTAGTAAACGTTCTACTCTTTTCCCCAGCCCTGCTTGACCATAAACCCACCAAGGGCAGGAGCTAAGGAACTCTCACGACAGTCCCTCTGCCCCCTCCTGATTTTGGGGTGGAGGGAGCTGTCATCTGTCCCCTGGGGGCGGCAGATGGCCATGTAGTTTAGAAAGGAAAACAGTACAATTTAGAATTAGTCCCGGGTGAGAGGCCACAGCAACATCTGCCTCTGGATGCTTTGGGGAGTCACATTTCCATGGAGTGGCGCTGCCAGGGAGGTGGGAGGCAGCACAGTGGAAGCACTGAAGCAGCCACCAAAGCGCAGGCAGCAGTCGTGGGACAACAGGGTGACAGGCACAGGGGCCATTTGTGCGCCTCTGCATCTGCGGAAGCCCACCCCTTCCTGCGCACAGTCTGCCCGTTACTCACCTGCAGCCAGCCACAGTGGGACAGGTCGCACCCCAGGCAGTGGAGTCTGTGGTGTAGAAGTAGGTGCCCTAAGGAGCCCTAAGAAGGAAGTAAGGAGAGGGCACACCTGCCATGGCTGGGTTCCCACTGCAGAGGCCCAGAGTGCCAGGGGAGAGCACTGAGCGCACTGGGGCTTCTCATCTTGTTGATGGTTCTCATCCTGAGGAAGTCCCACCTTTTAGTCCTGGGAGGGTCTTTCCCTACCTAGACAGGAGGCGACTCAGGAAGCAGAGGGCATCCTGGGTCACTCAGGGAGGCTCTAGTTGATGCTCAGGGACTCCCCAGTGAGCGAAGCTTCCCATGCAGGCCTCTACGTTGCTCACATCCATCAGTCAGTGTTGAGGACCAAATGGCCACTGGACATATAGCAGTGGGGGCTGTGATCATGGCTGCAGCCCAACTGTGTCCTCAATGTCCCTTCTTAGGGACATTTGAATGCTGTGAGGAGAGAACGTGGCCAGGTGGTACAGAGGTCAGACAGGTAAGCCACAGACAGAGAAGGGCATTTGAGCTGTTGTCTGACCCCCCAAGCCCCCTGCCCCAGCCCTAGAACCTGCCGCTTGGCTCCAGGCACCTAAGGGACGGTCCCATCCAAGTGGCCTGCTGGTCTTCCAGCTATGGAATGCTGGTGGTGGATGGCGGCCTCACCCGTGGTGGTAGGCCCAGATAAGCAGCATGCCTGCACTGTGGTGTCCCCAAGCCCAGGGTGGCGGTGGGGTGGACAATGGGCCTTCTCAGCCACCACATTCCCCCACGGAGGAGCTTTCCTGGCCACCAGCTTCCCAGCTCCTGCCCCACCCGCTGGTGTTGGCGTCTGGCCTCGCCCAGCGGGAGCAGCTGTCCCCTCCACGATGCACCTGCTCCCTGCTGCCCTTTGTCCGTGCTGCGGTGCCTGATTTATTGGCCATATTTTCCCCCTCGCTGGTCCAGCAGAGCACAGCGGCGTTGGCAAAGCGTGCATCCCATCGAGGAGGGTTCCCCCAGACTTCTCATTGTCGTTCCTATTCAGGGTGCTGTAGGGAACGCAGCCATGGCCTGAGGGGAAGAGGAATGTGAGCAAGCTTGGAGCCTTTGGTTACATTCAGCGTCTTTACCCTAAGAGACCTAGCAGGGGCTTGCGTAAGGACTTGGAGACCTAGCATGGCACTGGGCTTGCCCCATTTTTCCCCACCCCAGGGAAATCTTCCCGCCTCTCGGAGCCTCCGTCTCACTGGCCTAGAGCCCCACCCCCCACCCCACTCCCTTCGCCCGCAGGAATGGGTGGACGGCAGCTCCATTTGGCTTTGAAGATGAAGCTCCCTCTGTCCCTTAACACTCCCTCCCCCGTGACTTCACCAATGGCTGGGAAAGAAAAAAAAACCTTTTCTCCAAGTGGGCTGAGGCCAACCCTACCCCGACAAAGGGGCATTGATCCAGAGAGGAGAGCTGCTTCTAGGGGCCAGCCTCGCCCGGCAGAGCCAGGCTCCCGGCAGCCTCCCCAGCCAGCTAGTAACTGGACCCAGCGTGGTGCCGGCAAAGACTGCCTCCTCGCCTCCACAAGGTTGATTCTACCAGAGCCTAGGTGCCCCAGAGAAGCAGATGTGGATCTCAGTGGCTGGCCACACTGGTGGGGAGGTGCCCTCCAAGGCTACCCCATGCAGGAGGAGCCAGATGTCCCCCATTTTCCCCCACCCCTCCCTACACCAAACACACACTTCCCATGCTGGACAGGAACCATTGCAAAGGCTTGAGTTAACTCCCCGGGGGGTGGGGGTGTGATTTGTTTTCTTTCTGCCAGTTGGTTTGAGACTTTTGGCTTCTGGCAACAGATGGTCACCAGAGTGGCCATTTTGTGTCTTCCATACCCAAGCGGTAGACACAGATGAAAGGCTTCAGAGAGGACAGATGCCTCCCAGTACTTCTACTGAGATACCTGACCCCAGGCCCCACGCTGCCTACAGCAGCTCTTATTAGGGAGGCCTCTCCTGGGGCCACCGTCACACAGGGGTTTGGTTATAAATAGCAGTTCAGAAACAAGTGGAGACTACCAGGTCGGCTGGAGGTAGGGATTGAGGCAAGTTACAGCCATAGCTTTGGGTGCTTGGCAAGAGGAGGGAAGGGGCAGTGAGCAGGCTCTGGAAACCAGGATGGCTGTTAGCAGGGGCTTCGTCCACCCGGCACCTGGCTGGGACCCTGCTGTAGGGGCTGCCCTGTCAGCTAGCACGTTCTGCCTCAGAGCCTTTGCCTCTGGGAAGAGCTTGGCTTGGCGGCTCCCAGAGCCTTCTGTGGGAGTGTGGGGCCAAGAGGTGGGGCAGGAGTGGGGTCAGGAATTTATGGCCCAGGCTCTGGGAGTCGGCAGGCAGGTGGCTGAAGAGGCTACAGAGGCTGGGGCAGCTGTGGACCTTGAGCTTGTCCCTGCAGGGAACCAGTAAGTCTAAGCCTGGACACAGGAAACCCCTCACCTGTCTGAAGGGGGGACAGGCTCTCCGCTTCAATCCTTCAGTGTTTCATGTGCTCAGAGGGCAGTGCTGATGCTGCTGGGTGTGTGCTACAGAGAACTTGGAGGTTTTATCTGTCCCTGAGGGGGCGCCATTATGGTTGGGGGTATGATATGAGGAAGCCGTGTCTAAGAGCTGAGTTGTAGAGAGTGGGCACCAGCCTGCATCCTGGCATAGCCCCCTTGCTACTGGGCAGGAACTGAATAGAGAGAAAGCACATACAGTCTCCAGTCTGCTCTGCTTCCCGCGTTCACTGTGCTATTGATGTTTGAAAGTGGAAGGAACCGTGAACTCTTTTATTACCCAGATGATGCATATTCATGACAGAAGCTGGGAGAGAAAAGCAGATCAGCCTCCTAAATGAGAGTTTCACAGAGTCGTTGACATCCCCCCACTGGGGGTGGGTGGGGTGGGGGCCTGCAGGGGCTCCTTCTCCATGGCTGACTGCGAGTATAGACCCAGGTTTGAAATCTGCCTGGTTTGAAATCCAGGCTGGTCTTGTCTGTAGCCTGCCTGGCCCCTAATTAACAGTCGTTATTATTATTTTTTTTTATTGCATTGAAGTTCGCTTGCTCTGTGAAAGTAACCATTTTATAGTGAGCACCCACGGCACTGACTCATGCTTCGGAGCTTACATCATTTCAGAAACCTCTGCCCACCAAGCAGCCACTGCACCTCCATTCTAGAGCCTGATCCCAGTTGCACCTCCAGGGTCGGGTAGCTGTGGCCATGAGGAAAGAGGGCTGGGGAGCTAACTGCCCTACGTGTCTGTCAACAGCTGCAGCGGAGCGTTCGTGGGCCAGCGATGCCAGGACCCCAACCCTTGCCTCAGCACACCATGTAAGAATGCTGGAACGTGCCATGTCGTGGACCATGGTGGCATCGTGGACTATGCCTGCAGTTGCCCCCTGGGTTTCTCTGGGCCCCTCTGCCTGACACCTCTGGCCAATGCCTGCCTGGCCAACCCCTGCCGCAACGGGGGAACCTGTGACCTGCTCACTCTCACAGAATACAAGTGCCGGTGCCCGCCAGGGTGGTCAGGTAAGCTGTAGAAAGGCTGTGAGCTTCACGGCTGGACCCTGAGGCTGGGCCTACACTACTATTCGTGCTGGCCTGAGATGCTCTAGTACACCAAACTTTATCCTCTCCTGACTCAGAGTTAAGCTGGGATCTAATATCCAGAAGAATCTTGGTGGTTCTTCAGGAACTCTGGTCCTTTCTGGCCCCAAACTATCTGATTTTTGGCTGCCCTATTCCAGGGCCCCAAACTCTCACTGTTTCTGTGAGTAAAGGGGCAGTTCTCATGTAGCCCTGGTCTTACCATCTCCCTGTCAGGGTCCCCCGAGCTGCCATTGCTCACGTATGTGGGGTCCAGGAGACAGCTAGGTACAAGTTTTAGACGACTTTGCCTACTTTCTGTCCTTGGGTAGTGGCTTGGTCTCTTGTGACTTCCAGCCCTCTCTATGCAGACAGATGGCCACATTTTGCAGCAGGTACTGAGAATCATGAAGATAACACTTTAGGTCTATCCCTGTTTGGTGCCTCCGTGATGTCCAAATCTGCCATAAGCTCATCGGGAGGCCCTGGCTACAGCTGACCCTCTTCCCTGCTCCTCAGGAAAGTCATGTCAGCAAGCCGACCCCTGTGCCTCCAACCCCTGTGCCAATGGTGGCCAGTGCCTGCCCTTTGAGTCTTCATACATCTGTGGCTGCCCGGCCGGCTTCCATGGCCCCACCTGCAGACAAGATGTTAACGAGTGCAGCCAGAACCCTGGGTTGTGCCGTCATGGCGGCACGTGCCACAATGAGATTGGCTCCTATCGCTGTGCCTGCCGTGCCACCCACACTGGTCCCCATTGCGAGCTGCCCTACGTGCCCTGCAGCCCCTCACCCTGCCAGAACGGAGGCACCTGCCGTCCTACGGGGGACACCACCCACGAGTGTGCCTGCCTGCCAGGTAGGTTCCATCTCGTACGCCAGCCTCTAACCCACGTCTGTGCGTGTTCTGCTGTCGAGCCTGAGGGATGCAGAGAAGGAATTAATGCCCTGTGGAGGGTGCCCAGAAAGAAGCTTGGAGAAGGGCAGCAGCCATGGAATGGTAGTTGTGGTGTAAGAGCAGGTCAGGATAGGGATACCAGAAGCCAGGTGGCACTCTTAAGTGCACCACACACGTACGTCAGGCCCCACTGGTCCATTTCTGTCTGGGCCATCTGCTAAGATCCACATAGCTTGGTGCATAACCCCCAAGCCTTCTTTCTGCTGTCAAGAGTGCCTTCCCTTGGTGTCTTCTTTGTGCCAGGCCTCCCCTAATCCCTGACTAACTAATACCTCTTGAGTCTCTGTATGTCAGGGGAGCACCTTGACATGGGCAGTCCCTGGGGTTTCCCCTGTCTCTGGGGATGATAATTGGATAACAGGGCCTTAAGGGCCTTAGGGGCCTCATGTCATTCATTATTTCCTCCACAGTGTTCCTTCCACTGTGCCTGATGTCTCTGCAGGGGTTGGGCCGGCAGGCACAGCCCTATTCCTTTCTGTTGCCGCTCGCTCTAACATAGTAACTCAGATTTGAAGCAGCATAGAGCTGCCACCAATCCACGTCAGGCAGGGTGGGGTGGGTCAACATACCAGGCAGTTGAGAGGAAGGAGGAGTGGGCTCAGGAAATAGGAATAGACTTGGTTGCACAGGGGAGGGGGTGTGTGTGACCTCAGGCCACTCCCCTTGCAACCCCGGGGCCACCTTACCCCCCTGAAAAAGGGAAGTTCCCTTCTGCCCCAAGCTCGCAGAGCTAGCCTCAAGACTCTGCGTGCAGACACTGGCTTATGCATTTCCTGAAAGTCATTGGACAAGCTTGGAAGTAACAGACAGCCGCCTACACACTCCCTGGCCAGTTAGGCTCTCCGGGGGGCTGGGACAGGATCTTCATGCTCTATAGGGCCCCAGAGCTGTGGGCTCAGATCTGTCTTGGGGGCCACATAAGACCTCAGGTGTTAGAACCTGTGCTGAGAGGCTAGACTGGGTCTGTCATGCAGACTGAGAGAAAGCAGCCAAGTTCAAGGAGCTTGTGCATGGAGCTGCCAGCCATCCACCTTAGGCAAGATGGGTCAGATCAAGTCAGAGTGTTGGGAGGTGGGCAGGAGGGAAGCAAGGGCTGGGTGGGGTCCAATTCCCATAGCTGGTGTGCCTCAGAGGCTGGTGTGCAGTGGCTGGGTCACCCCTAAAGACAGAACACACACTACCCTGTATGGAGACAGGCTGTTTCAGAGTAGGGAGAGGTGAAAATTGTCTACCCAAATTGCTGTTGAAGGGAGGATGCTGTACAGGCAGAGGAGGCGTTGGCCAGGCTCCACGTAGGACCTACGATCCCTTCTCCTCTCCCCCAGTGAAACCCCACACCTGCTCAGGGCACCTCCAGGCTTGCTTCTTCCTGGAAGCTTGCCCTGTGTTAGAATAAATCTCTGCCCAGGCAGAGAGACAAGCTACTTGGCCCTGCTGACCCCTAGGCGGGCACTAGCCCCCAAGTCGGTCTCTCCCTCACCCAAATAAGCCTTTTCCAAGCCTCCAGCTGGGCAAAATGGTGGGCTGGAGGGGGATCTTTGAGGAGGAGGCAAACAGGTGGGTTCTCCGAGGGCAGGAGGGGTTCAAAGGCATCCCCAGAGATGGTGTTAATTAGTAACCGGCCGCAGGTTTGGCTGTTGCCAGACTCGCCTTTCTGGGTTGATCATTGAACCGGCGGGAGTTGAGGAGATTAATAGCTAACCGGCTGCTGCGGAGGCCCTCATGAAGGCCACCCTGCAGGCCACACCTTGGGGCCCAGCCCCAGGCTAGATGGGTTGCCTTAGCCTGTAGAGGAGAGCTAGTTGCCCCAGCTGTGCCCCGAGGAAATCACAGGTCCTGATTGAGCAGGCCTGCCAGGGTCCCACCGCTCTGGTTTCCAACTTAGTCCTCCCAAGCCCCAGATTTAGCTCCAGGAGTTTTAGGTATTCGTGGCTGCTCCACTGGTTCAGTGTAGACAACCCCAGTGTGCAATCATCAGAAACCCCGTTAGTGGTTTTGCGGCGGAACCTTCTAGAACACTGTGTTCCCAGATCCCTGTCTGTTTAGTCAGCTGTTTACATACCAGCTTTCTAGAGAGGAGCTGTCACCTGTGGACACAAGAGTAGGGGTGTCGTGGAAGGACAGACAGATGCCTTGTCCAGAGTAGGACATTTCAGATCCATCTAGAAGATACCGGAGCCCAGCAGAGGCTCCTTGGCAGACCACTTAGGTCAGGCTAACCTATTGGCCTCACAGGCTTTGCTGGACAGAACTGTGAAGAAAATGTAGATGACTGCCCGGGAAACAACTGCAAGAACGGGGGTGCCTGTGTGGACGGTGTGAATACCTACAATTGCCGCTGCCCACCGGAGTGGACAGGTACGCACTTGGGACTTGCACGCGGCAGCCTTGTACTCACTAAACTGCACACAGCTCTGCACTCAGTCCCGTGCTGGGAAGCCCACGCTGCAAGAGGCAGGGTGGCCCAGGAGACTGGTGGGGCAGCTCCTGTGCTTCCAGTTGGGGTCAGCACAGCTCAGCCTCCAGAATCAGGTTCCTGGCTGCACAGGAGTCTAGCATTCTGGTCTAAGCTACCAGGATGATACAAGGTTGTCCTTGGGGACTCACTGGATAGTGATAGCCAGGTCAGCCATGACCTACAGGCTGGCCGCACAAGTCATCTAGGAGGACTTCCTGGAGAGAGTGGCTTTCAGCCCCACAGCCCAGAGTGGGGAGCTTATCTTGTAGCAACTCCTGAGGTTGATAGCCCTGTGGCCCCTTGCAGGTCAGTACTGCACAGAGGATGTGGACGAGTGTCAGCTCATGCCCAACGCCTGCCAGAATGGCGGAACCTGCCACAACTCCCACGGTGGCTACAACTGCGTGTGTGTCAATGGCTGGACTGGTGAGGACTGCAGTGAGAACATTGATGACTGTGCCAGTGCCGCCTGTTTTCAGGGTGCCACCTGCCATGACCGTGTGGCTTCCTTCTACTGCGAGTGTCCACATGGGCGCACAGGTGAGGGAGCGCAGGAGTCTCTGGGAGAAGGGGACTTGGTTGCTCACCACCCCTGGCTGCAAACAGCTGGTGCATCACGAGTGAGGTGGGAGGGACCAGTTTCACTCAGATGTAGGTGCAGGGCTGGGAGTGCAGCTCTGTCAGTAGAATGGCTACCTGGCATGCACAGGGTCCTGGATTCAACCCCTAGTGCCACATAAACCGTGGGTGGTGGCACATGCCTGTCGAAGAGTGGATCCAAAGTTCGAGGACATCGTTAGCTCTATAGCAAACGAGTTCAGCCTGGAATATGTGAGACCCTGTTCTAGGAAAGGAATGGGGAGAGACAACGCTGTGTCTCTTTGGCACCTCCAGCAATGACCTCGTAAGCCTTGCTGAACAGAGGTAGCCTGGTGCTCTGAGCTTTGTGGGATGCTCGAGGGGGTCACAGAGGTTCACCCCAGGGCATTGGGTGAGACTGGCCCAGCTGCAGCAACCCGTTAATGCCAGGATGGGGAGAAGCAGCACCCACTCACCGCGGCTGCCTTGTCTAGGTCTGCTGTGCCACCTGAACGATGCGTGCATCAGCAACCCCTGCAACGAGGGCTCCAACTGCGACACCAACCCTGTCAACGGCAAGGCCATCTGCACTTGCCCCTCGGGGTACACGGGGCCAGCCTGCAGCCAGGACGTGGATGAGTGCGCTCTAGGTAGGTGCACAGGCAGCAGGAACAGGCTGGCTGCGCTGAGGGGGTGTGACCTGTCCTGGAGATCCGCCGGCTTGAGGCATGGACTGGGGCATTGTGGGTGGTCTGGAGGCCAGAGAGCCAGACGAGCCCTCATCTGTGCCTCCCTCACCAGGTGCCAACCCGTGTGAGCACGCGGGCAAGTGCCTCAACACACTGGGCTCTTTCGAGTGCCAGTGTCTACAGGGCTACACCGGGCCCCGCTGTGAGATTGATGTCAACGAGTGCATCTCCAACCCATGTCAGAATGATGCCACGTGCCTGGACCAGATTGGGGAGTTTCAATGTATATGTATGCCAGGTATGTCTATGCCACTTCGGACCATGGGGCCTGCCAAGAGCAGGGAGCGGGAGAGTGAGTCAAGTAAGATTTCTGTCAGGGTTGGCAGCATCTGGGAAACTGAGGCCAGGATAACAGGACAAAGTGGAGAACGTACCCAGAGTTGGGTGTACAGACCCAGAGCAGATATAGACATGAACCCCAATGAGCACGCTCGGCCTGTATGAGGGAGGGTCATTTCTCTCCCAAGCCTTCAGCTGGAGGGCTCTGGAAGAGCCTAGTGAAGCCGTCCTCCATCCAACCATCTCCCATCCCCAGGTTATGAGGGTGTATACTGTGAGATCAACACGGACGAGTGTGCCAGCAGCCCCTGTCTACACAATGGCCGCTGCGTGGACAAGATCAACGAGTTCCTGTGTCAGTGTCCCAAAGGTGAGGCCACCTACTTACCACAGGACCTGTGTCCTCATGCTCTCTTCCCAGACGCCTTTGAGGGAGGACTTTGCCTTGTGAGTTGACTAGGAGGTTTTCAGGCTTTCCTCAAAGGTAAAGAAAGGCCCACATGAGCGTGGGCATTATAGAGAGCCTGGCACAAGAAACCCTTTACTAAAGGGGGGAAGGATAAACAGGAGCTGCGGTGCTCCCGAGATAAGGGGTCTACCTGCGAGTGAGACACAGTGTGGGGATCTGACCTGTATATCTGGGAAGGACTTGGAGGAACTGAGGAGGGAACATAAAAGCCCCGGGAAGGTGTCTCTTGCCTACCCCAGAGCTAGACCAGACTTTGGGCCTTGTGAGATGTAAATCAGCCATCTTAGACTTGGTCGAGAAAGGGGAGTCCCATTCACAGCCTAGTGCAGCTGTAACCATAGCAACCAGAGGCTATTTAGGAAAAGGGCCCCTCTGTTGAGCCAGGGAGGCAGCCACTGAGCAGTGCTGAACCAGGAACTGATCAGAGGGGCAGGGTACCAGGGCAGGTTGAAGCCTGGAGGTCAGTGGCCCCTGGTGACCAAGAACCCTCTAGGGAGCCCATGTGAGCAGTCATTCAGCTAACTATAGGGTTTGTGGGTAGCAACCGAAGGGCTAGGATACCGTCAGATATAACCATCTCCTCTTCCCTGGCCACAGGCTTCAGCGGGCACCTGTGCCAGTATGACGTGGATGAGTGCGCCAGCACACCATGCAAGAACGGCGCCAAGTGCCTGGATGGGCCCAACACCTACACCTGCGTGTGCACAGAAGGTACAAGAGGCAGTGTGCATGGGGTTGAGGATTTAGCTCAGTGGTAGAGCGCTTGCCTAGGAAGCACGAGGCCCTGGGTTCAGTCCCCAGCTCCGAAAAAAAAAAGAACAAAAAAAAAAAAAGAGGCAGTGTGCAGGGTCTGGGGGAGGGGACTCGGGCTTAGATAGTGGGAAGAAGGGACAGGAAACTGGGGAGGCCTTCGTTTGGGGCTATACAATCTGAGCGCCAAGAACTTAACTCTGCTTTGACTCCGGACAGAAGTGATGAGAACATCCCGGGGTATGTGACACTCCCACATCCATCAGTGACCAGGGAGTGACCCTGGGCCCGCTCAGTATTTTCCCTAGGTGTAGCCAACTGAGTGTTGAGGGAGTAACTGGCCCTGAAGCTCACCAATGTCCACCTTTCCTGCCATCTAGGTTACACGGGGACCCACTGCGAGGTGGACATTGACGAGTGTGACCCTGACCCCTGTCACTATGGTTTGTGCAAGGATGGTGTGGCCACCTTTACCTGCCTCTGCCAGCCAGGCTACACAGGCCATCACTGTGAGACCAACATTAATGAGTGTCACAGCCAGCCGTGCCGCCATGGCGGCACCTGCCAGGACCGTGACAACTACTACCTCTGCTTATGCCTCAAGGGGACCACAGGTGACTGGCCAGAGCTGGCAGTGGGTGGAAAAGGGTGAGGCTAGGCTTGGAGGCTGACCACATGTCACGCTGCCCCTAGGACCCAACTGTGAGATCAATCTGGATGACTGTGCGAGCAACCCCTGTGACTCTGGCACGTGTCTGGACAGGATCGATGGCTACGAGTGTGCGTGCGAGCCAGGCTACACAGGTGAGCGGCTGAAGTCGGAGGTCAAGGTCAACCCTAGAGCCTTTAGATGAATGAGGTCTGGGAGGGACTGTGGGGCTAGCAGGGGTCCAAGGGCTGGAGGACAAGTTAGGTATCCACCTCCCAGATCTTGGTCTGCCCACAGGGGGCGTATCATAAGGACTGGGTGGCCTCCACAAGCCTTCTGTCCCCTGTCAGTGTCAGCCCTGGCCACATCAGACTTAATGGGCCAGTAGGCTGAAGTGGGGTGGCTAGAGCTCCGAGGCCAGGCTTTCGGCCATATGTCTGCCTCTGACACCCTTATATCTGATAAGAACCTTAATTTCTCTGAGCCCTGGGAACCTTGTCAACAGAGGGACAGTGTCCCAGAGGTCTCAAGGGTGTAGTAAAGTTTGGCTGAAGAACGACTCGGTTGGTAAGGTGTTGGCCTAGCGTGCAAAGCCCCTGCCACGTACATGTTCAGTTCTCCTGTCACATAAGCCAAGCGTAGCGCATATGTTAGTACTCTGACATTGAAAGCAAGAGGATCAGAAACGCAGGCTATTCTCCGATACGCAGTGAGTTTGTGGCCAGACTGGACCAACGGGAGACCCTGAAGCTACTGGCACCGCAGTCACGTAACTCATTGCTGCATAAGGCACTTTACCGTGGCTCAAAGTTCCATAGACTGGCACACGGGGAAACTGAGGCCCAGTCAGGTTTAGCTCCAGGAGGGTGGGTCTCTGGGTGGCAGGCCTGGTATCAGCCCCTTCTCCCCCACAGGGAGCATGTGTAATGTCAACATTGACGAATGTGCGGGCAGCCCCTGCCACAACGGGGGCACCTGTGAGGATGGCATCGCCGGCTTCACTTGCCGCTGCCCCGAGGGCTACCACGACCCTACGTGCCTGTCTGAGGTCAACGAGTGCAACAGTAACCCCTGCATCCATGGAGCTTGCCGGGATGGCCTCAATGGGTATGGCAGACTGGCCTGGGAGGAACCAGCTAGAAGCCTGGGGCAGATACGGACTGGGTGAATGGGTGTTCCTGTGAGACCAGTAGTCTGAGGTCAGCCCCTAGAGTCTTCCCAGCATCCCTGGGTTGTGTCCTTATTGGCTAACATCAGCTCAGGATATAGACCTTAAGCACCCTGGCTGTTGAAACGGTTGTCTGTTACTTGTGACAGCAGCCCTCTGTCAGTGTGTGTATGGGGAGACTGCTAAAGTCCTTATTCAAACTGTTAAAGTTTGGTACAGAGGGTCAGTACTGGGTCACACTGTCCCAGTCTAGAATCCATACATGGTCTTGGGAAAGGTGGGTACCTCCAGTCCAGTAGATGATGTGTCCTTGCCCTCAGACTGGATCTGTAGTCTAGCAAGAGGGCTCTGAGCCCAGGCTACAAACAGAGGCCTCTCTACAGATACAAATGTGACTGTGCCCCTGGGTGGAGTGGGACAAACTGTGACATCAACAACAATGAGTGTGAGTCCAACCCTTGTGTCAACGGTGGCACCTGCAAAGACATGACCAGTGGCTACGTATGCACCTGCCGAGAAGGCTTCAGTGGTGAGTGTGGTGGGTGACACAGCAGAGTGGGTCCTCCCTGGTGGCAATACAACCCCACGGTGTCTTCTTTCTTGGTCTACCTGATGAACAGGAGCTGCTGGCATTTCTCAGACTGGGCCCCTGGCTCTCCCGAGTAAGGGCACAGGACAGAGGCTCAGGCCCACCCACTCTTGCTCTTCTTCCTACAGGCCCTAACTGCCAGACCAACATTAACGAATGTGCTTCCAACCCCTGCCTGAACCAGGGCACCTGCATTGATGATGTCGCTGGGTACAAATGCAACTGCCCTCTGCCCTATACAGGTATGAGCAGCCAGGGACTGTAATCGGCTCTGGTGGTAGCTAGGGGGGCCGAGAGTGTATGGGCTCACCAGGCATTGGAGAAGGTTCTGCTCCTCACTGAGTGGGGCTCTTGGATCCTGCGGCACTTGGGCCTGGGGATAGTCCCCTGATGAGCAAACAGAGGGTGCCTAGGAGGAAGCTCCAGGGTGTGTGTATCTGGGTGTTCAGCTGGCATGTCTGGGGTGAGGGGAGCCCTGGACTCCTCCAGAGAAAGTCCAGGGGCCTGACTGGTAGAGACTGAATGGATCACGGTCCACTTTGCCTGTGTCTCTGGGGGCCCTGGCTGCCCTCCTCCTCTGGCTGGGCCTGGGATTCCTTTGATGGCAGCTTCTTTGTGTGAGGAGACAAGGAGCCCTCTGTTCAGATGAACAGTGGCAGCTCCTGCCATGGGCACTGCCTGAGGAATGGCGAGAAGTAGACCCCCTGCAGGAGAGATGTGCATTGAACATGAAAGCCATGGCCACGTTGCCCCCCAACCCCTGCAGCTCCCAATGCTGCCACTGAATACTGGTGGCTTTCTTGCTGCTGCTGCTGCTGCTGCTGCTGCTGCTGCTGCTGCTGCTGCTGCTGCTGCTGCTGCTGGGTTCTGGACATCGCAAGTGGGTCTGTGAAGGTGGAGCCCTTCCAGTTCCTATGGTGCCTGGCAGCTAGTGACCAGGATGCTGTTTTCTTTGACAAAGTTAAAGGGCCTGGATTTTGTCTCCTGCGTTGGTCAGTGAGGAAACTGTCAGCCGCCAGGCACACCCCTTGTCCCTTTTGGTCCTGTTGCTATCGGGGCTGGCGGGAGGAGTCAAGCCGCGCTGACCAGCTTCCTGCTGGCCTGCTTCCTGCTTCCCTTTGCACAATTGTCGGAAACTCTGTCAAAGTTCCTGTCTGCCCAGGTCACCGTGGAAACCGATAGAGAGAGAGGCCCTGGAGACTCTCACCAGCGGGCTGGGGACATGGTGGGAGACAAGGAAGATAAGGCTTCCTTGCTTAGCTCCTGGAGCCAACCATGGCCATAAACAGGAAAGCTAGCTGGGATTATGAGGAGTCACCTGGGTTACGCATGGCTCCCCCAGGCGGTTATCAGATGCACTGCCCTAGTGTGAGGCTGCACCCCGTGTAGGATGTGCTTGGGGTAGCCATGGTAGCTCTGTCTCAGGAGTGACCTAAAACCTCAGGATCAGCTCAAGGTTTTTCCTGGAATGGGCACCAGGCCAGGGTCCTCCAGGCTCAACCACCTGTTATAGTAGGGTTTTGTTTTGAGGTTCTCTGGTTGAGCAAGGCCCATCTTGCAGCATTTGGAAGATGAGCAATGGCTTCTGGGATTAGATAGATGGCCCCTGGAGAAAGAGTGCTTGTTGTGGAAACCTGAGACCTGTTCCATGAAAACTGGGTACCGTAACCCCAACATTTGGGAGCAGAGACAGATGTATCTTGAGAGCTCACTGGCTGGCCATCCTAGCTAAAATCAGCAGGCTTCTGATTCAGGGAGACTCTGTCTCAAAGGAATAAGGTGCAGGGTTGGCCGAGGACCCCTGACATCCACCTCTGCTTCTGCATACACACTTGTGTGTACTTACATACCCGTGTGCATACACTATACACTTTTTTAAAAAGTAGCTTCAGAGAGAAACTTGATTCTGCTTTATCTCTAACTTCCTGTCTGCAATCGTCATTCCTCCCGGGATCAGAGTCTGGCTGGCCAATCACACAGCATCTCCTATACTCCCCCAGCCCCTCTATGGAAGACACTGTGGGCCAGGTTAGCTGGGTCCTATCTACTACGTATCTTTCTTTCTAGGAGCCACATGTGAGGTGGTGTTGGCCCCATGTGCCACCAGCCCCTGCAAAAACAGTGGGGTATGCAAGGAGTCCGAGGACTATGAGAGCTTTTCCTGTGTCTGTCCCACAGGCTGGCAAGGTGAGGCTTGCCTGGTCCCACCAGACTGGGGCAAGAATGGTGGGTGGGAAGTCAGGGGTCCCGGCTTGGCTGTGGGATGGTCTCCAGAGATGAGCCCATCCGTGCTGAACCACCAGCTCTGGGAAGCCCAGGAGCGGAAGAGGACCTTGGATGGCCTTTCCCATCTGACTCCATAGCCTCTGTTCCCCAGAGGTCAGGGGAGAAGCCCTGGGGATAGACGGACCAGCTAGGACAGAGGCTCAGAGGATGGGGAGGTAACCAAATGAGTTTTGTCCTCACAGGTCAAACCTGCGAGATCGACATCAATGAGTGTGTGAAAAGCCCGTGTCGCCATGGTGCCTCTTGCCAGAACACCAATGGCAGCTACCGCTGCCTCTGCCAGGCTGGCTACACGGGTCGCAACTGCGAGAGTGACATCGATGACTGCCGACCCAGTAAGTGGTACCCGGCTCTGTCCGTCCTATATTCGTGTGCCTCTGTCCCTAAGCACACATAGCAGAGAGCTGCTGAGGTGGGAAAACAGTCCTGGTGCCCAGCAGTCATGTAGGGCTGTGGGTAGCTGTGCCCTCAGCTCGGTCCACCTTCCTGTGCATGAAAAGAGACAGGTCAGAGGCTAGAGACAGGCCAGGAGGTGGCTGTTGAACATCATCAATGTGTGCTTCTCACGGACTGAGCAAAGTCTCTAAAAGGCTTTATTGCTACGTTTCCCAACCCAGCAGAGGCGCCAGTCACTTCAAAATGATGACGTGGGGACTATCTCTATTCAACCTTGACCCCCCCCTGAGTTGTGTAGGGCTTTGGGGATGCCCCCATCCTGAGTCAAAGCTAAAGACATTGAGGGAGGGTCCGCCTGGCACCATCAGTGGGGGAGGGGGGCCGGCTTCCCCATGACTGCTCTGTGAAGCCTTGGGCCTGAGGGAAGGAGCGTTTGCAGAGCAGATCCCAGGCTCAGTGCTGGGATCAACCTGAGGTGAGTGGCCCCATCAACTAGTGTCATGGAGGCTTGCTAGTGAGCTCTTGCCATCCCACACCGCCTTCTCGGGTCCCCGTACCATGGCCAGTGGCCACCCTAAGGCTCATCCCTCTGTCCCTTCAGACCCATGTCACAACGGGGGTTCCTGCACTGACGGGGTCAACGCGGCCTTCTGCGACTGCCTGCCCGGCTTCCAGGGTGCCTTCTGTGAGGAGGACATCAACGAATGCGCCAGCAATCCGTGCCAAAATGGTGCCAACTGCACTGACTGCGTGGACAGCTACACGTGCACCTGCCCCACGGGCTTCAATGGCATCCACTGCGAGAACAACACACCGGACTGTACCGAGAGGTGGGTCCCCGCCTCAGCTGGGAGGGGAGAGAAATGGGTGGGGGAGGACACAGCCTTCACAGCATAGCATGTCAAGCAGGTCTCTTGTCCAGACCCGGTGGGCATTCGGCACTAACTGAGCTGAGTCCAGCATTGCTCATTATGCTGCAGTGTCCCTCCTGAAGGGGCCTTTGTGACCTTCAGTGACTTAGAACAGGGAAGTTTATCCAGAGGAATTGGGGAACCAGCCTCCTATCAAACAAGAGTTTTGTAATTCATCTTATTTCCCCTTTTGCCCTGGTTGCCAGGAGGCTTACAGTTAAATATCAGTGTCAAGCCTGAGGTGTGATGTGTTTCCTATAGTATTCTTATTTTGCCCTCGATTTTTTTTTTTTAACCATCATGCACCCATATGTTATAAAATCTTCGTTCATGATTTGAGTGTTGCGGCCGGGTAGGCATAGAGTTGTCTCTCCTGGCAAGGACCCTTGGTCCTCCTCACTCTTCCCTGCTTCTCATCTGCCTCCAGCTCCTGCTTCAATGGTGGCACCTGTGTGGATGGTATCAACTCCTTCACCTGTCTGTGCCCACCTGGCTTCATGGGCAGCTACTGCCAGTATGACGTCAATGAGTGTGACTCACGGCCCTGTCTGCATGGGGGCACCTGCCAAGACAGCTATGGTACCTATAAGTGTACCTGCCCACAGGGCTACACTGGTCTCAACTGCCAGGTGAGCTGAGGTTGCAGGGTGTGACCCAGAAGGCCTAGGACTCCCCACTGCCCAGTCCTGAGCCATGCTTCCTTCAGAGGGCTCCCCACGGTCATCATTGGTTCATGGAGTCAGAGTGAACCCACATCCTCTGGGAAAATGCCAAGCTGGGTGCTTCTGAGAGAGACAGTTGGGCATGGATGCCAGCCAGGCCCTTGCTTCTGTGGAGTGTATTATGTGGCCGTCTGTCTGAAGCAGCCTGGGGGCAGGATGTCCAAGGGAAGGCAGCCGGTGGGCTGTAGAGAGCCTTGAAGGAGAGTAAGGAGACATGGAGCCCAGTCCAGGTTGTTCCCGGGGCAGGAGGTGTTTGCAAGGCCTGTGCCTGAGAGTCTTAGGTGACACTCTTCTTGAGCGGGTGGGGACAGGAGTGGAGGAGTCAGGGCGTAGAATGCCTTACTCCACTGGTGCTCTGCCCGTGGGTCATGACCCCAGTAGGAGTTGCATGTCAGATATCCTGCATATCACGTATTTACATTATAGTAGCAAAATTACAGTTATGAAGAAGCAATGAAATAATTTTATGGTTGGAGGCCACCACAACATGGGGAACTGTTATTAAAAGGTCGCAGTGTTAGGGAAATTGAGAACCACTGTGCTACTCAAAAGCCAGCCAGGACCAGACGAGGCAGGAGGGTGCCCCTGGCAGTCAGAGTTGGTCGGGGAGAGGCTGACTACTGCCTGTCTCCTCAGAACCTTGTGCGCTGGTGTGACTCAGCTCCCTGCAAGAATGGCGGCAAGTGCTGGCAGACCAACACACAGTACCACTGCGAGTGCCGCAGCGGCTGGACTGGCTTCAACTGCGACGTGCTCAGTGTGTCCTGCGAGGTGGCTGCACAGAAGCGAGGTAACCATCTGTTCTCGCTCCGGCTCAGCCTAGGCCAGGAACACCCTGGTGCTACCAGGTCGGGAAGGAATGGGCAGTAGTCCTGAGAGTTGGAACCCAGGCCTCAGCTCCTTCCCTTCTTGTCCCCACAGGCATCGATGTCACTCTCCTATGCCAGCACGGAGGGCTCTGTGTGGATGAGGAAGACAAGCATTACTGCCACTGCCAGGCAGGCTACACGGGCAGCTACTGTGAGGACGAGGTGGACGAGTGCTCACCTAATCCCTGCCAGAATGGAGCTACCTGCACTGACTATCTCGGTGGCTTTTCCTGCAAGGTGTGGGCCGTCCTGGGGTGGAGGAGGGTGTCGGTGTGAGTGTTGCTACAGGCGGTCAAGGCTAGGACATAGTGTATCGTAGCAGACTGAGCCATGTTAGAGCAACTGTCCCGTATCTGCTCAGGATCCAGTCACATGACAGATGTGCTGGGGGAGGAAAAACAAGCCAGGCAGTGGCTTAGGGTATCTCTTCCCTCTGGTTTCATGGTACCTGACACCTGGTCCAAGCCCTCACCCCTGGGGGGCCAGGTGTTGTCCCCTCCCCACCTTGGACACTTATTTCAACTTACTGAGGTCCTATCTGGGGTCTGCTGGGGGGAGCTCCCACTTGAGGGCTGACAGGGTATGGCTGCGTGGCAAGTGGGGGACATGATACCACAATCCCAGCTAAGCTGTGGCCTATGCCATTTCTACAGTGTGTGGCTGGGTACCATGGCTCTAACTGCTCTGAGGAGATCAACGAGTGCCTATCCCAACCCTGCCAGAATGGGGGTACCTGCATTGATCTGACCAACACCTACAAGTGCTCCTGCCCCAGGGGCACACAGGGTAAGGGTGGGGACCTGGGTGGGGGCCTGGGTGGCATGGGCAGGATCCAGCCAGAGATCACTCAGTCTTGTCTTGTGAGGCCAAGGTGATTCAGAGCTGACCACGGGACAGGGATCTTAGTAGGAAGATGGGCTCCAAAATCCCTGTGCTCCGTTCCCTTGGTCCCAGTTCCTGATTGGTTGCTGGACTGGGCCACACAGGACGGTACAGCCAGTATCTTCTGACAGTGTCTATTGTCACTCTGCAGGTGTACACTGTGAGATCAACGTCGATGACTGCCATCCTCCCCTAGACCCTGCTTCCCGAAGCCCCAAATGCTTCAATAACGGCACCTGCGTGGACCAGGTGGGTGGCTATACCTGCACCTGCCCGCCAGGCTTCGTCGGGGAGCGGTGCGAGGGCGATGTCAATGAGTGTCTCTCCAACCCCTGTGACCCACGTGGCACCCAGAACTGCGTGCAACGTGTTAATGACTTCCACTGCGAGTGCCGGGCTGGCCACACTGGTACGTGCCCCGGGCAGGCGGGTCGGACGGGTGGATGGGCAGGGTCAGCAGGACTGGCCTCCTTACTGTCTCTCCCACAGGACGCCGCTGTGAGTCGGTCATTAATGGCTGCAGGGGCAAACCATGCAAGAATGGAGGTGTCTGTGCCGTGGCCTCCAACACCGCCCGTGGATTCATCTGTAGGTGCCCTGCGGTAGGTGTCCCTGCTCTGTGCAGCTGCAAGGGCGCCAGGTCTGAGGGTGCCTGAACCCTGATTCAGGTTGGGTGGATCTGTCCCTCACTCTGAGTAGTCAGCCGGACGACCTCCGGCAGAGGCTAGGGTCTAGGTCACATGCTTTCTCTTGTCCCCAGCTTGTTCATAAAACTCGAGTGGGCATGATCCTAGCACTCTGGAGCCTGAGGCTGAAAGATGGCCTTGTATTTGAGGTACCTTAGGCTACAGAACAGCCCCAGTTTAAAACGTTTATTTCCTGCTATGCTATGTTGGGAACTCACACAAGCTGGGCAAATGTTTTGCCACTGTATCCCAGCCCAACATCCTTAAATAGATGTTCATCTTAGAGCAGTTTTAAGTTTGCATGAGAACTTAGCAGGAGGGCCAGGTCCCCACCCTGCCAGCCACTTCCTATGGTTGCTGCCTTGAGTGGAAGGTGTTGAGAGTCACAGTGTGAGCTGGCACTAATATGCAGGGTTAACACACTAATATGGGTGTTGACACACAGGGATTTGTACACGTACAGTGTAACAGTGTCAGCCTTGGGTTTCATGGATCTAAAATCTCCTAGGGCTCTACCCATTCAGATATCCCTCCAATATAAGCCCTTGGCAATCCTGACCTGCCTGTGGTGAGGACTTTTCAAGGGCCTCGTTACTAGGGCAAGGCCATGGACACCTTTCACAGATCACAGACAGTGGCTGGCCTAGGCTAGAGTGCATGTGACGTCCCTGAACCCTTGCACCCATACATTCTCTCTCCACCACAGGGCTTCGAGGGTGCCACTTGTGAGAATGACGCCCGCACTTGTGGCAGCTTGCGCTGCCTCAACGGTGGTACGTGCATCTCAGGCCCACGCAGTCCCACCTGCCTATGCCTGGGCTCCTTCACTGGCCCTGAGTGCCAGTTCCCAGCCAGCAGCCCCTGTGTGGGTAGCAACCCCTGCTACAATCAGGGCACCTGTGAGCCCACATCCGAGAGCCCTTTCTACCGCTGTCTATGCCCTGCCAAATTCAACGGGCTGCTGTGCCACATCCTGGACTACAGCTTCACAGGTGGTGCCGGGCGCGACATTCCCCCGCCACAGATTGAGGAGGCCTGCGAACTGCCTGAGTGCCAGGAGGATGCAGGCAATAAGGTCTGCAACCTTCAGTGTAATAATCACGCGTGTGGCTGGGACGGCGGCGACTGCTCCCTCAACTTCAATGACCCTTGGAAGAACTGCACTCAGTCCCTGCAGTGCTGGAAATATTTTAGTGACGGCCACTGTGACAGCCAGTGCAACTCAGCCGGCTGCCTCTTTGATGGCTTCGACTGCCAGCTCACCGAGGGACAGTGCAAGTAAGTAAGGCTGGGTCGCTTCAGAGGCCCAGGGCTCAGGAGGCTGCAGGAGGAACCAAACCAAACACCAGGAACATGAAGCCACTGTCCATCCCTTTCCCTAGGGGGGGTCACTGAGCACATCTCCCAGGTCTGGCCCAGTTAGGGTGGGTTTGAGGCCTGCAGGCTGGGATGGGACTGACCTCGTCCTGTACCTCCTCAGCCCCCTGTATGACCAGTACTGCAAGGACCACTTCAGTGATGGCCACTGCGACCAGGGCTGCAACAGTGCGGAGTGTGAGTGGGATGGACTGGACTGTGCAGAGCACGTCCCCGAGCGACTGGCAGCCGGCACGCTGGTGCTGGTGGTGCTGCTTCCGCCCGATCAGCTACGCAACAACTCCTTCCACTTCCTGCGGGAGCTCAGCCACGTGCTGCACACCAACGTGGTCTTCAAGCGTGACGCACAGGGCCAGCAGATGATCTTCCCCTACTATGGCCGCGAGGAAGAGCTACGCAAGCACCCGATCAAGCGTTCTGCAGTGGGTTGGGCCACAACGTCACTGCTTCCTGGCACCAATGGTGGGCGCCAGCGCAGGGAGCTGGACCCCATGGACATCCATGGGTGAGTGAGCTCCTGCCACTGTGGGCTGGTTCCCGGTGTGTCCCTGGGTTCTTGAACCAGCTCAACCCTGGAGCTGTGACCTCAACTTACCTTAACGTCAGAAAGCACCAGGAACGATGAGGCCATCCCTCTGCTGGATGCCCAGTGTTTGCCCAGATGTGACTGTCAGGCCCCACCGTGTATCATGTGTTGGAGACCAGGCTGATGTCCCCTGGGGCTAAGCCATCCTAGACCAATCCTGCACCTCAGTTGTAGTGACTCATCCATACCACAGAAGAGGAGTGAGGGGTACACAAGGGCGCTCTTGCTGAGCCTTAAAGGCCGAGGAGCCTAGGGTGGCGGTGAGGAGGCAGAGATAAGAGTGTCTCCTGGAGGGGTTGGGGATTTAGCTCAGTGGTAGAGCACTTGCCCTGGCGCAAGGCCCTGGGTTCGGGTCCCCAGCTCGAGAAAAAAAAAAAAAAGTGTCTCCTGGACACTGCACAGAGCCACCTGGGGATGGGCAGGGAAGCACGGGCCAGGCCAAGTAACCTGCATTTGAGGTCCATCCCAGGAGCCTGAGCTGTTGGGCATCTGCCTGGTGGCACCTTAGTGTCTCCTGACCCTAGCGGTTCCTAGTCCTGGTTTTCTTGGCATGGGACTGTGGTGAAGGTCAGAGATATATTTTGTGAGAATCCTGTGCCGACTTGCCTGATGTGAAAGAGCTGGCTCTCTGGCATCTGAGCCTGCTGTTGCCGCAAGCTACCCACTAGGGAGTCCCAACTGCATCCCTGCACTTCTGTGGGGCACCAGGCACTGCTCTCAAGAGGGCATTGTATGCCTAGAGACTATCTGTTCTCTGAAGTGAGGAAAAGGGGCGCTGTGCACCTAAGGGGCAAGGCTGGACAATAGAATGAGCCCCTGCCGAGTGCTAAAAAACAGGGGCTGCAGGAGACTGTTCCACTGCAGGGCTTTGTCTGATATGCCCTCGGGGGTCAGGGAGATAGGATAGGGAGTCAGAGCTGTGTGCCCGCAGCACACTGGAGTGTATCTGATCTCACTGTGCTGTGTGTTCTCAGCTCCATCGTCTACCTGGAGATCGACAACCGGCAGTGTGTACAGTCATCCTCGCAATGCTTCCAGAGCGCCACCGATGTGGCTGCCTTCCTAGGTGCTCTTGCCTCCCTCGGCAGCCTCAATATCCCCTACAAGATCGAAGCCGTAAAGAGTGAGTGACCAAGGGCTGGAGGGGTGGCTCAGTGGTTAAGAGCACAGGCTGCTGTTGCAGAGGACCTGGGTTCAAGTCCCAGCACCCATGCAGCATCTTAATAACTCTCTGTAACGCCAATTCCACAGCGCCCAGTACCTTCTGACCTCTGAAGGCACCAAGCATGCACAGGGTCCTGACATACATGCAGGTCAAACACCCATGCACATTAATTTTTTTTTAAATGAGTGCCCTACTCCTGCCAGCCCTTCCTCTTCAGGGATGGGTTCCTTGTGTGGAGGGAGAGTCTGTCTGGGAGGGTCACAAGCAGGCCGTCTCTTCACTCCTTGTGCCCAGTTGTCATCCCCAGCTCAGGAAGTGCTTTTCTGGAATATTTTCCATGGCCTTTCCCCGCCGTGGATGGTGGGAGCTATAAGTACGAGCTGTCCCCTAAGATGTATACATGTACCAGAAAGTGTGGAGGAGCCTTTTCTCTCTCCCCATTCTCTACCCCTGATTTTTCTTTGTTGGATATTATTTCAAAATCATTACTGGGGTTTTTGTGTGTGTGTGTGTGTGTGTGTGTGTGTGTGTGTGTGTGTTGTTTTTTTTTAAAGAGAGAGAAGAATTGATCGGTGTCATGTGAAGTGTTGAAGTTTGTATCTTGAAAATCCCCCTAAATCCTTTGTCTTAACAGCTCAATGCGAGCGCAGTGATTTGAAGTTCGCTAATCCTCCTTCTCGAAAGGGGAGAAGTGAGCACTGTCTCCAGACAGATCAGCCGGTGCAGGAGAGAATTTAGCGATAGTTTGCAATTCTGATTAATCCGCAGAAAATGACCTTATTTTGGGGGTGGGATGGAGGAGAGTGGGTGAGGAGGCACTGGCCGTGGAGCCAGTCCGCCGCCCCCCACCAGCCCACAGCATCGCCACGCCTGACGTGGGGTGCTTGCCTGCCGCCCCTGCCCGCAGGTGAGACGGTGGAGCCTCCGCTGCCCTCGCAGCTGCACCTCATGTACGTGGCGGCAGCTGCCTTCGTGCTCCTGTTCTTTGTGGGCTGTGGGGTGCTGCTGTCCCGCAAGCGCAGGCGGCAGCATGGCCAGCTCTGGTTCCCTGAGGGTTTCAAAGTGTCAGAGGCCAGCAAGAAGAAGCGGAGAGAACCCCTCGGCGAGGACTCAGTCGGCCTCAAGTGAGTGGACACTGATGCCACTGTGCGGTGGGGGGTGGCTGGCAGGGTTGGTGGGGGTGCTTAGCTCCTGCTGGCCCATCCGTCCCTGTCCGTTCCCCTAAGTCCATCTGCACGTAGAGGACGCCCATGTGAGTTGTGGCTTCAGGGCATTTCCTGGAGGACCTGCTCAGTCTCCCTACCCCCACACCCAGGCCCCTGAAGAACGCCTCAGATGGTGCCCTGATGGACGACAATCAGAACGAGTGGGGGGACGAAGACCTGGAGACCAAGAAGTTCCGGGTGAGTCCATTAGGCTCCCAAGCTCCCCTGGGTGGCACCTCCCACTTCAGCCCCAAGGGACGACGCTCTGCTTACTCTGCCCAAACTCAGTTTGAGGAACCAGTGGTTCTCCCTGACCTGGATGATCAGACTGACCACCGGCAGTGGACCCAGCAGCACCTGGACGCCGCTGACCTACGCGTGTCTGCCATGGCCCCAACGCCGCCTCAGGGGGAGGTAGATGCTGACTGCATGGACGTCAATGTTCGAGGACCAGGTAAGGCCACTGGAGATGCATGCACACAGCCCCTAGCATAGACTTAGAGGCCGGTAGGGATTGAGGAGGACAGGGGCACCGAACGGCCCTGCCGCCACCCCCAGAATACACCTTTTCATGAAATGCTGCCTTTTGTTAGTCAAAGTGTTAATGTTTGTTTGTTTGTTTGTTTGTTTGAGACAGGGTCTTACTCTGTAGACCAGGCTAGCACCAAATAGGATTTTTTTGTCTCAGCTTCTAATATGCTGGAATTATAGGTGTGGTCCCATAACCAGCTAAAGTGTTGACTTTTAAAATTATATGCATATATAGGTGTATATAAAATATATACATATACATTTTATTTTATGTGCATGGTCCTGCCTACATATATGTGTGTGTGTGTGTCATGTGCATGCCCAGTGCCTGTGGAAAGCCTGAAGAAGCCATTGGATCCCCTGGAACTGGAGTTACAGACGGTTGTGAGTGGCCATGTGGTTGCTGGGAATTGAACTCAGGACCTCTGGAAGCACTGGCTATCTCTCTAACCCTTATTTTATGTTTTAAATCATGTATTCGTTTGAGTACAAGGGGCACACATGTACCGTGGTGCACACGTGGAGGTCAGAGAACAACTCGCCAGGGCGGGTTCTCTCCTGCCATGTTGGTCTCAGGGTATCTTCCAGGTGGACAGCACTGCGTCCTTGGGGACCTCGTCTGGGGTCCCTTAAACTGAAGGCCGTGTGGAAGGACTGCCAGGGCCAGGGTTGGATGTTGGCCCTCCCTGAGGCTGACATCACCCTTCCCACACCTACCCATTTCTGTCCTCTCTGCAGATGGCTTCACTCCCCTAATGATTGCCTCCTGCAGCGGAGGGGGCCTGGAGACAGGCAACAGTGAGGAAGAAGAAGATGCACCTGCTGTCATCTCCGACTTCATCTACCAGGGTGCCAGCTTGCACAACCAGACGGACCGCACAGGGGAGACTGCCCTGCACCTGGCTGCCCGATACTCTCGTTCAGATGCTGCCAAGCGCTTGCTGGAGGCCAGCGCAGATGCCAACATCCAAGACAACATGGGGCGTACCCCATTACATGCAGCAGTTTCTGCAGATGCTCAGGGTGTCTTCCAGGTAGGCGGCACCGAGCCCCACCTGTGTTCTCTGAACAGGCTGGCTGAAGGTGGTCTTGAGGAACCTACGGGGTGAGGCAGGGCTTCCCTACCCTCAGTAAGACCCTCCAGTCTCAAGGCTGTGGCCTCGACTTGAGGTCTCCACCCCAGAGCTATAACCTTTGCAGCCTAGTCCCACCCCATTCGGCTGTGGCTGCAGGCATAGCCCATGGCAGCAGAAAGAGCTTTAGAGGCTGCTGGTTCTGGCCTGCAAACCTGTCTCTTGGCTTTGCCTAGAAGCCTGGAGGCAGCCAGGGTGACTTAAGGATTTAGCTGCCTGGGTCTCCAGGGACCATCCCTAGTAGTTGCTCTTGCGTCTCGCCATCCAGTGACCCCCACTACCAAACCCGTCCTCTAGGCGGCCCTGGAGCAGGCTCCACTGGGGAACAGACCAGGCATCAAAAAGCTTGTTGTTTAATATTTCTTAACTTGAGCCACACTTTGTTGATCCGCAGAAGAAATTAAACAAGACAGGGCAATGTACACCTGTTATCCCAGCACTCTAGACTCTGAGAGAATTGTGAGCATGAGGCTGGCCTGGTCTCCGTAGAAAGACCCTGGTTCAAAATAGCAAAGAGAGATTGAGATCAGCCCAGGGTTAAGTTGAGCTCATGGCAGGGGCTGCCTGGTGTACAGCTCTCCACACGGCCTACTTTGCTTGCGTATGCAGATGTGTGCACTTTTCTAGGCCTCCAGGCAGTGCCAGGAATCCTTACCCAGGTCACAAGTATGGCTGTGGGTCCTGGCTACCCTGCCCTCTGTCCCCCCATGCTATTATTCAGTTTGATTTCTTTAGCCTGGAAGTAGTTCTGGCAGCCATGACCAAAAAATGAGGCCACCTGTGGTCCCAGTGGGTCCCCAACACAGCCCCTCCTGTACATGAAATTCAGCTCCATAGCATCCAATCTTCCTCAGGGGCTCATCCGAGTCATGGGAGCAGCTGAGCCCACTCCAGGCATTGGTTCCTGGAGGTATGGGCTTGTGTTTAGCTCACTGCCTGAATCCATCCCTGTTTTCCAGATCCTGCTCCGGAACAGAGCCACCGATCTGGATGCCCGAATGCATGATGGCACAACCCCTCTGATCCTGGCGGCACGCCTGGCCGTGGAAGGCATGCTCGAGGACCTCATCAACTCTCACGCTGACGTCAATGCTGTGGATGACCTAGGTAGGCCCAAGCTCCAGCCCAGCTCCTGAGGATGTCAGCCTAGCGCCTGATCCGCTCAGCCCTAAACTCCTCTCTCCTCTCCTCGCTTCCTCTCCAGGCAAGTCGGCTCTGCACTGGGCAGCCGCTGTGAACAATGTGGACGCTGCTGTTGTGCTCCTGAAGAACGGAGCCAACAAAGATATGCAGAACAACAAGGTAAGCAGAGGGTGTGCCTTAACCACAGGGGTAGGCCAGGGACTCCGTCCGGTGCACCCATACGTGGGCCACTCAGAGTGTGGAGAGTGTCTGGGACGCAGCTAGCTTTTCTGACTCGTCCAAGAGTAGGGACTGGAGCAGCAGATAAAATAACCCATGCCCTTGCTGGAGAGGAGATGAGGCAGCAGCTGTCTTATGTCACTGTTAATTGAGCCTTGCCTTTTGTTCCCTTCTGTCCCTGGGGGTGTGTGGTGACCTTAGGTGCTCAGGATTGGCCAAGGGCAAGGATGGGGTGGCCCTGTCTCCTAAGGCCTGCAAGGCCCCTGGCCCACTCACTGCTACCATCGTCCTTCCTTTGGGATAAGGAACTGTACCGAGCTGGGCCGCAGCTCTCCACCTTGCCTCCCGGTGTCACTGTCTGCAGGGCTAGTTGTTTCTTCAGGACTATGCGTAGTTACTCAGAAGGGCAGAGTTTGGGCCTCCCTTACCAGCTCCACTGCAAGCTGGGATGTGCACCAGGAGTCCGGCACCAGGTTCCCCGCAGTCCAGGGTGGGCCTAGTAGACAGTTCCATAGGCTCCTATGCCCTTCGCACTCCTCACAGAGAGTTTTATGACTATGTCTACTGGGCAGAGCAGACCAGAAGGAGCTGAGATGCCTTAGCCACCAGGGACCCTTTGGACAGGAAGTACCTTCCCCACGTCCATTCATTTGCCTTACGGGTTCCTGAATCCCAGGATTGCAGATTCCGTACCTGCATTTTTGGGGAGGAAAGCTAAAGGCACATGGTTCATTAAGTTTCTTGGCAGTCTGACGCCACACAGGGGAAGCCCTATGGATTTATCCCACAGACCTTCTCTGGGGGTGTGAGGAGATAAATCTAGGTTCTCTAAAAATGGACTCAGGATCAGCCGGGTGTGCTTCCTAGCACCAGGAAGCTGATGCAAGACGATACTGGGTTCCTGGCCACTCCGGGTAATACAGGGAGGCCCCATGATAAACCCTCTTCTCCCCCAGCCGGGTCCGCTAGGGTGTTTGGTCTAGATAGGTCTCTGCCTCTGTAAGGAAGCAGAAGCACTGCTTCCCTAGCCCCTCCTCCCAGGCCATCCATCATAGATGACTCAGCGAGTTCTACGCCAGGCCCAGCTCCCTCATGTGCCTTCTGTCCATTACCTACAGGAGGAGACTCCCCTGTTCCTGGCCGCCCGTGAGGGCAGCTATGAGACTGCCAAAGTGTTGCTGGACCACTTTGCCAACCGGGACATCACGGATCACATGGACCGATTGCCACGGGACATTGCACAGGAGCGCATGCACCACGATATCGTGCGGCTTTTGGATGAATACAACCTGGTGCGCAGCCCACAGCTGCATGGCACTGCCCTGGGTGGCACACCCACTCTGTCTCCCACACTCTGCTCGCCCAACGGCTACCTGGGCAACCTCAAGTCTGCCACACAGGGCAAGAAGGCCCGAAAGCCCAGCACCAAAGGGCTGGCTTGCAGTAGCAAGGAAGCTAAGGACCTCAAGGCCCGGAGGAAGAAGTCCCAGGATGGCAAGGGCTGCCTGTTGGACAGCTCAAGCATGCTGTCGCCCGTGGACTCCCTCGAGTCACCCCATGGCTACTTGTCAGATGTGGCCTCACCACCCCTCCTTCCCTCCCCGTTCCAGCAGTCTCCATCCATGCCTCTCAGCCACCTGCCAGGTATGCCTGACACCCACCTGGGCATCAGCCACTTGAATGTGGCAGCCAAGCCTGAGATGGCGGCTCTGGCTGGAGGTGGCCGGTTGGCCTTTGAGCCACCCCCACCACGCCTCTCCCACCTGCCTGTAGCCTCCAGTGCCAGCACAGTGCTGAGTACCAATGGCACAGGGGCTATGAATTTCACCGTGGGTGCACCGGCAAGCTTGAATGGCCAGTGTGAGTGGCTTCCCCGGCTCCAGAATGGGATGGTGCCCAGCCAGTACAACCCGCTAAGGCCAGGTGTGACTCCGGGCACACTAAGCACACAGGCAGCTGGCCTCCAGCATGGCATGATGGGCCCGCTACACAGCAGCCTCTCCACCAATACCTTGTCCCCGATTATCTACCAGGGCCTGCCCAACACAAGGCTGGCCACACAGCCCCACCTGGTGCAGACCCAGCAGGTGCAGCCACAGAACTTACAAATCCAGCCTCAGAACCTGCAGCCACCATCGCAGCCACACCTCAGTGTGAGCTCAGCAGCCAATGGGCACCTGGGTCGGAGCTTCCTGAGCGGGGAGCCCAGCCAGGCAGACGTACAGCCGCTGGGCCCCAGCAGTCTGCCTGTGCACACCATTCTGCCCCAGGAAAGCCAGGCTCTGCCCACATCACTGCCATCCTCCATGGTCCCACCCATGACCACTACCCAGTTCCTGACCCCTCCTTCTCAGCACAGCTACTCATCCTCGCCTGTGGACAACACCCCCAGCCACCAGCTGCAGGTGCCAGAGCACCCCTTCCTCACCCCATCCCCTGAGTCCCCTGACCAGTGGTCCAGCTCCTCCCCGCATTCCAACATCTCTGATTGGTCCGAGGGCATCTCCAGCCCGCCCACGAGCATGCCGTCCCAGATCACCCACATTCCAGAGGCATTTAAGTAAACAGAGATGTGGGATGAAGGACCCCAGCTTCCGTTCCCAAGCTCTGTTGGGAGTCCTTTCCAGTGCTCCAGGATGCTGGGGCGACCAAAGGAGCCTTTAAAAAAAAAATGTTTTTATACAAAATAAGAGGACAAGAATTTCCATTTTTTTTTTTTTAGTATTTATTTATGTACTTTTATTTTCCACAGAAACACTGCCTTTTTATTTATATGTATTGTTTTCTATGGCACTAGGGGAAAACATCTGTTCCAAGAAAATAAACTAGTTCTGAGAGCCTCGATTTTCCTGGTCAGGGTGAAGTTCCCTGTGTGTTTGTAAAATATGAACAAGGATTCATGATTTGTAAATGCCGTTTATTTATTGATTGCTTCTTTCCAAAATCGTCAAGAAAGAAAGAAAGAAAGAAAGAAAGAAAGAGAAAGAAAGAAAGAGAGAAAGAAAGAAAGGCATGCTAGGAGAAAGGAGGAGGAGGCTGTTAACTGCCTCGCCAGATCTCCCCCTCCCCAGATGCCTGCTACCCCACTCACTGCCCCTCCTCCCAGTGTCACCTGGGATTTGCAGATGTGTTTAGAAACAGGCCAAGACCTTGAACCTCGGGTACATGGATTAGTTTTGTATCTAAAACAGGAAACAAGTAAAATGATGTGGTTTGTACATTTTCTGTAACCACCGCATGGGCTTGGAGAAGTGTCCTCGGTGTGTGTGGAGTGTACGACCCAGTACCAGGTATGAATCTGCAGGCTTCAGTGTTCTGTACTAGTGTTTATGGCCCTTGGGAGTACTACTCCCCTGCCCTGCCCTGCCCTGCCCTGCCCAACTGTCCCCTTCCTGACATCTTGAGCCAGTAAGCCAAGCGGGGTGTGGTGCCTCCTGGAGAATGACACTGCCTGGACTGTTCCGTGCGTCACCCCTGAACAGCATCATCCAAACTCAACTGAGGATGGACTGTCCCTGCCTGGGCCTGGGCTCCTGACATCCGACTGCCAAAGGGCTCCAATGTGCACTGTGAACTCACCAGAGCAGCCTACATTGAGACCTCAAGAAGATATAAGCTGTGTGGCCTCTGATCCCCCAACTGGCCTGGGTGGGGACGTGCCTTGAGTGTGCTGGAATGTGGGTGGAGCCTGCCTCTGGGCCACCCCTCCTGGTTCAGGGCGGTGCTCACAGCAGATTTTTGCAGTATCATGTATACGCCTGTGGCAGAATAAGTATCTGTAAATACATGTTTAAAGGTGGATTTTGTTTAAGAAATCTAAAGGAACAAGTCTGTCCCGTGTCAAGCTGATGAGGAATGTCAGACCATGGCTCAGCTCGGTGTGACCCAGGCCTTGTGACCTGCAGCTGCCGAAACAGTAGCTCCTAAGAGCACAACCCAGGATGGCCCATCTGCTGTCCACCAAGCCCTTTCCCAGCCACTGTGTGCGGGGAGGGGGGCTTTCGGGGGCAGCTGCCTACCTCCTCAGGGCAGCTCCTCCTGGCCTTTTGGGAAGCAGTGTCTGCGCCATACCTAATAGATATGACCAGACACATCCTAAGATGTTGATTCTTACTGTGTTTTATAAAAAAATAAATAAAAATGTAGTTTACAGAAAAAAGAAACTTAAAAAAGTTATCTACATGCAAAACTGTAGGTAATAAAAGTGATGTATTTTTTCATCTTTTTTGTTAACTAATTTGCAATAAAAATGAAGCTGATGGTCTTCCATGTTTTGCTAACCTTGGAGTGTGGTTTGGTTCACTTTTCAGGGAGTGTGGCTGAGCAAGGGCCACCCAGCACTGAAATAGCCAAATCCAAACCCTCTCTTACACAGAAATACCAAGAAGTTACTGAGGGGGACACACCGTTCTCAGAAGGGCATCAAGGCGGGAAGACAGAGTCTTCCTCTCAGGAGGGATGTGGATTTGAGGTCAGCTCCATTCCTGTGAGTGGCAGAGGGGTCAAGGCACCGTACATTGTCATAGATGACTATCCTCTGAGCCCAATAATCCCCAACCTCTTCAAGTTCAGCCATTCCTTCTTGCAAGAGGTCATCCCAGTTGTACTTTTCTGACTGCTTATATTCCCCCTCAAAGGCTTCAGAAGCCATGGGACTCAAAGCACCCTCGCCTGACAATCCAGTCACTCCATGATGCCTGTTGTATGCAATCCTGTCCTGATTGTGCATGACCTCAGGGAGGGACAAGAGTATATAGTCTGGGAAGACTGGTGGAGGGACTCTCCACCTATGTGGCTGTGGGGAAAGCCTTATCCCTGCTAGGTAAATGTATTAATATTTATTTAATAAATCCCAGCAGCAGGCACCACCCGACTCAATGGTTTAAGTTCCTGAATGAAAAGCATACACACGGTCTTTTTATTTTAATATGTCCTATTCGGCACAATAGCTGGGCAGCCGCCTAATCTTCATGTTGCTAAAATCTACCTCTCGTCGATAATTCTGAGTTATTACTTACTAATTCTGTGTTCTATCTTGGCTGGTCTAGACCCAGTTGGGCATCCTTCTAGGCCAGCACTCTCCTGGCTCCTTCATATGGTGGCTACGCCTCTCTGCCCTGCTCTCAGGCATGGCGTCCCTCCTCTCCCCCACAGTCTCCCCGCATGGCATGATGGATCTCCCCCTTCTCCCTTCTCTCCCCCCACTTCCCCACTCCCAAGACCAGGAATCCTAAAACCCGCCTTTGTCTGTCCTCCCCAGCTAATTGGCTATTGACATCTTTGTTTACCAATCAGAACCCACTGGGGATAGGTTCCCAAAAGCTACATTGTAAACCTTCTTAAGCAAACAGTTATTTGGGGGAACATAATTAACATTTGTAATACAAACAGCTACATTTTGTGACTAAGGAAATGCCTCTCTGTAAGATCTACCTGTGGGACAGTTGTTTAATTAGTGACTGACGGGGGAGGGCCCAGTCTACAGTGGTGGTGCCATCCCTGGGCTTACGGGCCTGGGTTCTACAAGAAAGCAGGCTGAGCAAGCCAGGGGAAACAAGCCAATAAGCAGCACCCCTCCATGGCCTCTGTTTGCATCAGTTCCTGCCTCTAAGATCCTGCCCTGTTTGAGTTTCTGTCCTGACTTCCTTCAGCGATGAACAGCATTGTCAAAGTGTAAGACCTTTAACTCCTTTCACCTCCAACTTGTCTTTTGGTCATGGTGTTTCATCACAGCAGTAAAACCTTAACTAAGACACCTCCCCTCCCCAGGGATCTGCCATCTTGTACTGTTTTTGTTTGCTTAGAAGAACAGTTATCGTGTATATCTTACTAGAGGGCCATGAGTTGGTCAAGAAGTGGAGTAAGCAGGGGCACACTATCTCCTCTGGCTGGACCTTGGTCCTCCTGCCTCAGCCTCCTGGTTCTAGGATTGCAGGTTTGCACATCAGGCTTGACTTTAAGTCCTACTTCTCAACATTCAAAGTGTGTAAGTAGTGGCAGGCAAGCACGGTAAATCCCACACTCAAGACAAGAGGCTGAGGCAGGAGGACTGCCACAAGCTCCAGGCCAGCCTGAGTTATATAGCTAGACTCTGTTTCAAAACAAACAGCCAGCTATAAATAACCCAAGAACAGCCTGGCGGTGGTGGTGCTGTATGCCCTTAATCCCAGCACTCTGGAGGCAGAGGGAGGCAAATCACTGAGTTCCAGGCCAGCCTGGTCTACAGAGTGAGTTTCAGGACAGCCAGGACTACAAGGAGAAACACCCTGTCTCCAAAAACTGAAACCAAACCAAATAGCAACAAAACAAAACCCAAGAACTAGTCCTCTTCCTGTCCCAAGTGTCATTCGTCCGGCTGCCTGTATGTGGGGGTCCCATCCTTTTGAGAGAGAAGGGCTTCCTTAGCCTCTTGGGGTCATTCAGAGAAACCGGTGCCAACAGAAATATGACTGAAGCCACATAGGTCATTCAAAAATACTTCATAGCCCTTCATAAAAGTACAAAGGAGCAGGTGAATTTACTTCAATACTACATTTTGGTTCATTCAATGTAGCCACAGCTACCACCGAATCCGTAGTCAACTTAAGCAAAGTGGGGAAGAAGACAGAGTTCGCAGTCTCTGTATTATTACTTGTATGTATTTATTTACATGTGTACTAACACGTGTCATACATGAGGAGGTCAGGGGACAACTGGAGAGAGCCAGCCCTCTCCCTCTGCCATGTGGGTTCTAGGGATTGAACTTGGCTCGTCCTCCTTGGCAGCAGGCACCCTTACCCACTGAGCCGTCTCGCCTGCATTATGATTATCTGCACCTGTGGGTGAAACCCAGGCTCGGAGCGGCCATGCTGAAGGTGCTCAGAGGCACACATGGCTCACAATGTCATCCTTGGCAGGACGGTCTAAACCTCAAAGGCTTTGCCCCCGGTACAGATGTACCTATGGAGCCAGATGTTGGGAGCACAAGGGAGGCAAAGGCATGAGGTTCAGGAGCTCAAAGCCAGACCCTGTTTATTATAAACAAGTAAACAAACAAGTAAAGAAGGTGAGGAAGAAACCGCCATGCTGCTGTTTAGTTTCTTGTCAGAGGAGGCACCGATGTGGCTCTGCATTGGTCTGTCCAGTACAGAGGGGGACCCGAAGCCAGCCAAGGCAGCAGGGCTGTCCTGCAACCAACAGCAGTGGAGTGCTACTGTCCTTTTTTTTTTTTTTTTTTTTTTTTTTTTTTTTTTTTGGTTTTTTTTTTTCGAGCTGGGGACCGAACCCAGGGCCTTGCACTTCCTAGGGCTCTACCACTGAGCCAAATCCCAACCCCGCTACTGTCCTCTTGAGGCTCCAGGAACCAACCAGCCATGGGTCTTGCCTTGCCCCGAAAGCTGTCAGGGAAGCTCCATGGAAGATGATTTTTACTGTGTGACTCCAGACCCTACCCTGTGAAGTTGTGGTGACCCACGCCAGTGTTCAGCTGCACACGAGGGCCTCTGGGGGAGGCGATAGTGGTCCTGATAAATGTCCCAGCAGAATACAACGTACAGTGCCTCTTAGCGCGGTCCCCAAAAATGGCCCTTGAGGGCTGGAGAGATGGCTCAGCGGTTAAGAGCACTGACTGCTCTTCCAGGGGTCCTGAGTTCAATTCCCAGCAACCACATGGTGGCTCATAACCATCTGTAATGGGATTCGGTGCCTCTTCTGGTGTGTCTGAAGAGAGTGACAGTGCACTCATGTAAAATAAACAAATAAACCTTTTAAAAAAAAATGGCCCTTGAGAAACCTGGGATTAGGAGTTAGGGGAAATGGGGCCCTTTTACTACGGTATCCTCAAGCCTGAATGAGCTGTGGATTTTGAAAGAGGGGTGTGTGGAGCTTCTCCAGAGGATCCCACTTCAATGATGATATGGCTCTACCCTAATTCCTGACCATCCTCATGGTTGGTGTTTTCATGTACTACCTGGCAACTGTGGGACAGAAGGTCCCTAGAATATCCTCCTGTGTGAGGAGTGACCTCCAACGTCTATGTGTGGGTGCTTTGGCCATCTACAGAGAACTCACTCTGGAGCATGGTAAGGACCCAGAAACAGCATAGCTGCTGTTATCACAATGGATTTTAAGAGAAGTCGAGCCTGGCACACATAGTCACTGGTCACCACCATCTCACGGAGAGATGGTGTCTTAGTTAGGGGTTTAACTGTTGTGAAGAGATACCATGACCAAGGCAACTCTTATAAAGACAACATTTAATTGGGGCTGGCTTCCAGGTTCAGAGGTTCAGTCCATTATCATGAAGGCAGGAGCATGGCAGCATCCAGGCAGACATGGTGCAGGAGGAGCTGAGAGTCCTACATCTTCATCTGAAGGCTGCTAGCAGAACACTGGCTTCCTAGCAGCTAGAACTAGGGTATTAGAGCCCACGCCCACAGTGACACACCCACTCCAACAGGGCCACACCTCCTAATGCCGCTCTCTGGGTCGAGCATGTATAAACCATCACGGATGGCGACTCCAGGTTCCAGTGGCCAAGAATGCGTGCTGCTGGGCTTCTTTATGCATACGCCACCTACGGTGTTCCACAAAGTGCGGGGTTCAGTGCTTCCACACGACTCTGACCTCATGGCTTATTTCCAGATTCCACTGCTTGTGAGATCCATTCTCTACAACACCATGTTAATTCTATGATTCTATGTATAACACTGATTCTCATGGGTGTCCTCTGCATGGGGTGAGCATGCTCTCTCCTGAGCTGTGGACTCTCTGGCACTCAGAAACATGTCTGACTTAAGTTACTTATTTCCTCCCCATCAACCCAGTCTTCTTAATCTGGAAAAGGGAAGGGGAGAAAAAATGTCCCTGACCTTAGCCTCAGCAGGCCAGGTGGAAGGGATGGCACAGAACAAGGTCCTTTCCTCTGTCTTAACAGCAATGCCACTGGCTCCCACAAGGTAGAGCTTGGAGATCCAGTGTGTTCTCTGACTCCAGTGCGCTCAACTCAGGGAGCGTTTACAGAGCGCCTGCTCTCTTCAGCAAGCCCACCACCTCTGGGGAGTCCAGAAGTAAAGACTTCCCTCGGCAAGGGCTCCTGTGGGGAGTCTGCAGGGTGTGCACCTAACTGAACACGCTCTGGAAGGAGTCCTCAGTGGCCGGGTGGATTTGTAGGTGGCTCTCTGCCTCCCTCTGCTGGCAGCCTTCCACCAGTGCGCCTCCAGATGTCATTTGTGGCCATCCCAAGATATAATTCATACGAGGAAACTGAATGAAACAGTTCATTCAGCTTTATTCACTAGATCCATAGATCTACGAGAGAGGTTGTCTCCCCTAGAAAGAATGTAAGGGATTCATCTATGTTGCTCACAATCACTTCAAACGCAGAGACGGATGCACAGGGAGAAATAGGGGTTTGACAGGGCACTTTTCCAGGGTCCCTGGACACAGAGCGTTTGTCACATGGCATCCTTACACACTGGGGTTCCTCCTGGATCTCTCAAGGTCCTTGTTCTTTCCCTGCCAGGACTCCTGGGGGTCCACCCATTCAATGCAAATTACCACCCATGTTTCAGATTCATGCCCTGCTGCTATGCTGGTGCTGTCAGAAGCAGTTACAGCCAAAGAGCTCAGTCTCTGCCCAAGGGCTTCATTAAGGTGGGCTCCACATTTGCTCCAGAAATACCACTTGCCTGGGATGTCCACGGCTAACTCAAGCAGGCCAAACTGAGCTGAAAAGCCCCTAGGACCTCCCTTACTTCCAAATATCCTATGGCAAATATCCCTTGACAGGCCTACAGACCCACAACCAACCCTTCCCTTTTGATACACAGCTTTACACACTGTCCCAAAGAACAAGTACCCCACCCCCACCCCCACCCCACCCCCTGCTTTGGACAAATGCCTCACAAGAGCTTTCTAGTGTCCACGTTCCCTCCAGGACAGAGGGGTGGCCAGTTGGGCCTTTGTCCCAATTCCAGATGGCTGTGTGTGGAGTACAGCCAGGGCCCTGCGTCATCTTTGTATGTGTGTGGGAACGCAGTTTCCTACACTCTCTAGGACCCCAGCACAGCTGAGAGACCTTCCTGCTCTGTCTGTGCCCCTGGGTTCATGTGATGTCAACCTCTGCCTCATGTTTTCTACTTCATCCCTATTGGCTGCTTATCACCTTATAGGGTGGCTCTGTGATCTAAAAATGTCCCCGAGACACACAATAAGTCAAGCTGAATACAGGACTCTGGAGACACGAAAGTAAAGCCATAGGCCAGGAAGCTGATAGCGGTGCAGTTAACATGTATGAGCCCTTGTTACCCGTGACGGACGGTTCCAGAAGCCTTCGGGAAAGTCTAGGACAGGTTGCGATTACGTCACAGGTGGAGAAATGCAGGTGTCTAGTACCCTGAATCTCTGGCTTCTAGAATCTTACAGTACACTCGCACTAAACCGCTCAACCCATTTTATCCATGTTCCAGCAGCCAGGGTGGGCACACAAAGGTGTGCCCATTCCCGTGGGGAGGAAGGACTGCAGGCCCCATTCTCAGCAGCCCAGATAGGAATAAAGGGCCCTGGCGTCTCTGGTTGGTACCTTTTATCCACAGGTCAGCCCTCATCCCTACCCACAGTGAGCACCCGGGCGGCCCATGACACTGTGGGTGGGAAAGCGGGGCTGCCGAGGTGTCACTGCCTGGTACAGAGCTCATCTGCAAACTAGCCTTGCACTACGGGCACGAGAAAAAGTGAAACTGGCCTGAGGCTCCTTTCGTGCTGTCTACCAGAGCTCTGGGGTTCAGTCTTAAGCTTCAAGAAAGGCTCTCCACTCACCTTGGCCACATGGGAGCCAACCTGCATGGCACCGGTACATACTATAGGGCCTGGAAGCAAACAACACACAACTAAATCCCAGCTGTCTCTGCTTCCGATCCCCCTCAGGCCATCACCTCCTCACCCTTTAGGAAGCCTTCCTCCCCGTCAGCTCTTTCCACTCCTGTGGCCCTACCATGCTTTTGGCTGGGACTACTCAGGGAGCCCTGGCTCCTGGAAGCTGATCCTTTCTTCTCTTCAGGTTTTGTGTCTGAGAGTCTGTCAGGGGCTGAGCACAGGGCCACAGAGCAGGCACAGACCATCAAGAGCCCCTGACGGCTGGAACTACACCTAGCAGGTGTGAGGGACAGAGGCTTGAGGCCAAGAGATACTCTCTCTTCACCAACACTGCTACCTCTTCCTTTAGCACTCCTCAGAGTGCTTCCATAGAAGTACCCCATTCCAGTCCTCAAACTGCCCAGTGGCTCTCCCAATGCCCAGAAAGGTTACAGTCAACAGAGCAGGGTGTGTGGGTACAGACTGGTCCTAAAACTGGAGTCTCCATCACTCAGAGGCCCAGTTAGTTTGGCTGAATCATGCCAGCCAGTCTACAGGCAATGAGTACCTAGGAAGGAGTCAGAGACAGGAGCCAGCACCGCTGTCCCTCTAACATCTCATCTGGCTTCTCAGTGTCAGAAAGGAGACAGCACCATGTGGCCTCCTGACTCAAGGAGGCTACAAGCTCTAGAGTAGGGATGCCAAGTACACAGCATTTATGCTAGCACTGTCCAGGAGGAAGGTACTGTCAGCTACACATAGAATTTCAAACTTCCTGGTTACATTAAAGAAAAAACATATCATTTTTAATAAGAACTTTTATTGAATCTAACATACTCAGTATACTCAGAATTCAATAAACACTCCCCAGTGAGTCACTGTGACTTCTTACCTATCTGTGTACTCTATGCTCACAGTCCGGCTCGGTGTGAACCAGCTACATGTAATGGGAGAGGCTGACTGGGCAGAGCTACTGACTCACAGAGTCAGAAACAACAGGAAAATCTAACATGGTTTTCATGCACAGAAGTTTGTGTGCTCTGTGGTGCAGCCGAGGCTGTAACAGCTTTTACCAGATTCTGCCTACATAGGACTCCAGGAAGCTAGGCGTGCTGTGCCCAACTTCCAAAAAAAAAAAAAAAAATGAAGACTCCCAGGCAAAGAGGAGGAGGCATAACCAGGAGTACCCATGGTAATGGTGGGGGCACTATGGACCTATCTGCCTCAGGCTGTCCCAGTTTGTGCCCCTTGTCTTTGCATAAGCATTAAAGTACCCCATTCCAGTCCTCAAACTGCCCAGTGGCTCTCCCAATGCCCAGAAAGGTTACAGTCAACAGAGCAGGGTGTGTGGGTACAGACTGGTCCTAAAACTGGAGTCTCTGTCACTCAGAGGCCCGGTTAGCTTGGCTGACTCATGCCAGCCAGTCTACAGGCAATGAGTACCTAGGAAGGAGTCAGAGATAGGAGCCAGCACCGCTGTCCCTCTAACATCTCAACCCTTGGGGGCGGAGAGTGGAGACCTTGCATTTTATTATTTATTTATGTATTCATGTATTCATTCATTCATTTTTGAGAAGAGGCCTTTCTACTATGTAGCTCTAGCCATTCCAAGGTTGGGTTTACTGCTTCTCTTTAGGGGCTTAAAGATGAATCTACATGTGTTCTCCTGTGTACAGAGTTTGGAAACCTGGCTCTCTAAAGACAAATGTTAGCTTTACAGAGTGGCTCACAGTGCCACGTCAGTGCAGATGAAGCTGGCCCTCAGCACTCCCAGCTCTGCTTGCGTGGCTGAGCGCTGGCCAGCTCCACCACACTCCCTCCTTCCCTGCCTCTAGATTCAACACTGACCAGGCGTCTTCGCTGGGGCACCACCTTCATGCCCTCTGGAGGGCAGGTGAAGGAGCCAGGCCTGGTCACTTCCCTGATGACAGCACCCACCTTTTCCGGAGAGCCACTGCTCTGACAGACGGAAACCTGACCTGCTGACATCCCTGGTCTAAGAAGGCCAGTGCTCAGCCGCGGGCTTTAGGCTAAGGGAGGGAGACTGAAGGACTTGGCCTCCAGGATCTGGCTCCTCTCCCCTAGGCAAAGGTTGGAGGGGGTGGAGGTGGGGCTCTCCCGCTAGCAGATAAAGGTATCTGCTTTAGCCGCACGAACTGCACCCAGGAAGCTGCAGCAGAAAGCCGTAACCAAGCAACGGATGCAGCCCCGCGCACGCGCGTGTCCAGCCCGCAGAAGACGACCGCCTAGCTCTACTCGAGCAGGGTGGCGCACGCGTAGTGGTCCCGACGGCATCCAGGAGAATCCAACGGAAAAATGGGGAGGGGGCAGGCGGCAGAGCCCGCTGGGGCTCTGGACTCAGCGGAACTTCTGGCTTCGGCTTTTCAACACTGTTTCTCCCTGGGGATCTGGATTGAAGAATCCGGTCTGCTCAAATCCTAGAGCAGGAGACAGAACCGGCGTAACCTGGGCGCCGTGAGAAGGCGGGGTCCGCGCTCCTGGCTCAGCAAGTGGGTGAGGGCGGGGCCACGGGTGGAGCTGTACTGACGTAAGAGGGGCGGGGCCTAAGGGTGAGACGAAGAGATGAGGCGGCGAAAGACTGGAGAAGAACGAAGGGCGGAGTTAAAAGGAGCACAACGAAAGGCTCTTAAAGGGAATGGGCGGGGAGATCCTGGGGGCGGGACAAAAGGATGAAGCAGTGAAAAACTGGACGGGAGAGGGGGCGGGGCCAAAGGGGGCGTGACGTGATTGATGCATTGAAGACTTGGACTGAGCACGGCCAAGAGGGCGGGGCAGTGGGGGCGGGGCAATGGGTGAGGCAGCAAAAGACTGGGCGAAGCGAGAGGAGGGGCGATTAAGGGGCGGGACGCGCGCTGACGTCTCCGTCGGACACGTCGGCGGCGGCACCTGGAGCCGGATGTGGCAAGATGGCTGCGGCTGCTGCTGGATACGCGCTAGTTCCCACTACTGCCGCCGCCGTCGCCGGCTAGGTTTCAGTTCGCGGCTCCTGAGAAGCCAACCGCAGCTGAGCGGGTGAGGGCTGAGTATATGGAGCACGGTGGAAGCCCGAGTGCGGGCGAGGCTGCGGAGGTCAGGCAGGCTCAGTGAGCATCGGGCCTAGCCCGGAGTGGCGAGCGCATTTAAAGAGACACCGTCAGGCCAGGGGAGAACGACAGTACCGGGCCGCCTGGTGCTGAGACACCGGACAGGTTACAGCCCGTGTCGCCTTGGTGAGTTGTCTAAGGGTCTCGTGATTCCCAGGCCTGACGTGAGGCATGGTCTGGGCTGCGGGAACTGGTCTGCCGCTGGGAAAGGTGTGTTAGCTTGGCCAGACAGTGACGCCTCAGAGGAAACCTACAACTTATTTAAAACGAAGGAAGGTGCAAGAAATTGCTAAGCTTGACTTTTGCCGGGTTCTGAAGAAATTTGATTCTTGTTGGCTCGAAGACTTCCTCAGCAGAGCTGGTGATCATGAGACACATTTTCATTTGAAACAGAGAGTAGCAGCATTTATTTGTAACCTCTTGGCTGGCGGAGCAGGATGTCGCAAGGGAGGTCGTGGTTTGTTTTTTTACCAAGGTGTAGAAAAATGTCGGCATGTCCGTGGAGCGTCCTGTAGATAACTTTGGCTGTCCTGCTTTCACAGGTTTTTAAGTGGCATGTAGAATGGTTGTGCACTGAAGGAGAGATTTCCTTTCAAATGTGTTGACTAGAGGCGTTTTCCATCCTAAATTTGGCAGTAAAAAACAGCAGATTCACAAAATACTGTTTCTGCGGGTTCTTTTGCAAGTTGCAGCCCAATGCAGCCTCCTTACACTTTTTGTCCACAAACCCTTCCTAGGGTTTCAGTTCTCATGTCTTGCAGATGAGATAAGAGGCAAAGTAGAGACTGTTTCTTCTTGTGATTCACTATTCCCGAATGAATCTCCAAATTGACCTTGGAATTTTCTGAGATATTGTGCAGATTTGATATCCCGTCTTGCTTTTATGAGCAGTTTTGAACATCCTCACTTCCTGTGTGTCTTCCTCACATAACATATAGCTCTTTCTCTTCTGTGACTGCCTTCTTCAGCATTGAAAGGGCTCGGATTTTGACTTAGAAGAGAGGTGTTTACCTTGTCTATCTGTTAAGAGTACCACAGGCAGTCACCTTAGGGGAGATTGTTGGCCAAGTGGAACTCACTGTTTTTGGGTGCCCCTGTGTTTTACAGTTTACAGCTGTTAAATCTGGCAGTGAAAGGATCAGGGAATGTTTAAATACCTCAGTCACACAGAGTCATGCTTAAAATGTCTTGTGTAAGCATGTATGTAGACATGAGGCAGTTGAGCTACAGGGCTGGGTTCATGAGTACTGCATCTGAGATCAGTAGGTCTCTGAAACAGGTGCTTTTTTGAAAGGTAGAAAACTGGCTGAAGAGAATAAGTGTGATCCTGAGATAAGTGACACGCAGTTCATTATCTTTCTGTTGGTAAGTAAAGAGGATTAAAAGACTAATGTTCAAGTTACAGTGTTGTTTCACCCGAAGCAGGCATATTGTGGGAAGTCCTCTGCGTGGTAGCTGTGGGTTTTCTTCGTAGGTGGTAGTATTAACTCATAAAACAGCTCTTAGTCCATTACAGTTGAGGAAATATTTCAAGTTTCTACAAACAAAATAATAGTTAAGTACAAATTTAAGGCAATTTATATTCTGGTAGGCAGCATTAGGAATTGGGCCCTTGAAAGAAAAACATGTGGCTAAAATCTTTAATTAGTGAGTTCAGAAGACACTTGATGGGAAAAGATGGTCTTCTCTCATTCTGTGAATGTAGAAACTAGCTGCAGATAGAGGTGGCTGCCCTTAGCTGCTCAGTGGATACCCAGCCTTTGGACACTTGATGCTTTAGCCCTGTATCTCGTGTTGTATTGTAGTTTAGTTTTTGCTTGTTTGTTTGATGTGTTTGAGATTGTTGAGATAAGGACAGCCTTTTATGCTTGCCAGCCAGGTTTCAGGAGGAACATGGAAGTGCGTGTGTCCAGGCCAGGTCCAGATCCATGTTATTGTGTCTATGGTGGCTCTGCAGCTGGTCAGATAAAATAAGGTGGCAGTTCTCCTACTTTTGGTTCATGTAAAGTGAAGCAGCAGTGTTCTTTATTATGTGAATGACAAGGCAGAGCCTAATGAACTCCTGGCATTACTATTTTTTTAAAGATTTGTTTATTTTATGTATATGAGTGCTCAATTTTCATTCACAACAGCAGAGGGAATCAGATTCCATTACAGATGGTCTTGAGCCACCGTGTGGTTGCTGGGGTTGAACTCAGGTCCTCTGGAGGAGCAGCCAGTGCTCTTAACCACTGAGCCATCTCTCATCACCCCTCTAGCATTACTTCTAATTGAAATTTCATTGTAATCCATAGTCAGGTGCTAGTCAGTTGATAGGGTCCTCTGTTGACATAGGAAGGAGTGTATGTGGGCAATAATGGAACTGAGTTAATAGATTAATAGAGCTAACATTTAGGTAGGGATTAGAGACCTTTTGTAAATTGCTTTACTCAATGGTTTGTTTTTTAAGCTGAGTATCAAGAAGATATTCAAGAACAAAGTGTGCATCTGTGAATTAAGCTGTCTTCGCTTTATTTTTCTGTGGATTAGCTAAACAAATTTCTTCTTGAGGATGGTGCCAGGAAGAAGGACTGACACAAAGAAAAGGGCTTGGCTTTTAAGATGTCACACTTGAATTGTGTCTTGCTCAAAAACAAAAAAACACTGATGAGGACCTTGTCCTATCTCATACCACCCCCCTCTTCTTTTTTCCTGAGGATTGTTGGAACCTGTCTGTTGGAAGTGTGAGACCAGTAAAGCTGCTGTAAATTTCCTTGAGAATTTTAGTTGCAGCCTTGTTACAACTTCAGAGGTCAGAAGCAACTTTGTTTCACTGTTCTCAGAGGACTACCTTAAAACGTTTCACTTGGTTTGGTAACTTTATAACTGTGTTTTAGGAAGTGTAAACTCTTCTAGACTTTAACATTACAAAAAACATGATTATGTATGTTTCTTACTAGTGGAATTGGCTCTTTCTGGATGTGGTAGTGGTGGCTAAAAGAAGTGCCAAGGACTAGGGAGCATCTGGTAGTCTGTCAGACTGGCAATAGGGTTGTTGCTTGTCCCTGACAATGTGGGGTGGGGATGTGGAGAGCTGAAGTCTTTGTATTTAAATGATTTGAAATCACATTTAATCTTTTTATTTTCAGAGTTTTATTGATTGTAGTCAGGAGTGTGAGACTATAGGCCTTATGTTCCTCTTCTGTTTTCTTTTTTAGCACAAATTACAGAAAAGACCTACCCTGCCTCCTTTATAAGCAGCATCTCCTGCAGGAAAGACTCCACCATGCAGCCACCACCTCAGGCAGTCCCGTCTGGTGTGGCTGGCCCACCCCCAGCTGGGAATCCTCGGAGCACGTTCTGGGCCAACAGCCCTTACAGGAAGCCAGCCAATAATAATGCACCAGTGGCTCCCATAACACGCCCACTGCAGCCAGTAACGGATCCGTTTGCTTTTAACAGACAGACTCTTCAAAACACACCAGTGGGCAGTTCATCCAAAAGCAGCCCACCTAATTTGCCTGGCCCAGCCCTCCCTGTTTTTTCTCAGTGGCCTGGTTTGCCTGTGCCTCCCACAAATGCTGGGGATAGCTCCACAGGACTTCATGAGCCTCTGCCAGGAACTCTGTCACAGCCTAGAGCAGACCCCAGTCTATTTCCTCCTGCATCTACCCCTTCTTCATTTCCTGGGCTGGAGGTGAACAGGAGTGCTGAGGTTGATTCCAGCTCAGGACCTGAAGTCCAGATGCTGCCACATCCACCTCACTACATTCCAGGAGTGGGTCCTGAGCAGCCTCACGGAGGCCATCTAAATGACAGTGGGGCTGGGCCTGACCAACCCATGAATAGGCATGCCCCACATGATGGTGCTGTGGCCCATGCAGCATCTCCTTTCTTCCCTCAGCCCCAGATGCCAGGTCAGTGGGGGCCTGTGCATGGAGGCCCTCCGCCCTCCTATCATCATCACTCACCCTACCTGGAGGGCCCTGTTCAGGACATGGGGCCCCAGGCTGCCAGCTTGCCCCATTTCCCCTCTCCATCTAGTCTACACCAGGGACCTGGCCGTGAGTCCTATGTCCCACAAACGTTTACTCCAGCATCCTTGGCCAGTGGCGAAGGAAATGAGATAGTCCACCAGCAAAGTAAAAATCCCCCATCGAGTAGCTTCCCCCCTAAACACAGTTTTGAGCAGAATTCCAGAGTTGGGAATATGTGGGCAAGCCCGGAGTTCAGGCAGAATCCAGGAGTGAATAAAGAGCATCTGCTAGACCCTGCCCGTGTGAATCCCTTCACTCAGGGAAACAGCCCTGAGGACCAGGTGCACCATCCCCCAGGGGCTGCAACCAACCACGCCCTGCAAGAAGCAGCCTCCGGAGCACGCTCAATGTGTTTTCAAGGGGAGGAGACAGAGAACGAGGAAAATCTCTCATCTGAAAAAGCAGGCCTTGATGACAGATTAGACTCGGGTAGCTTCTCTTCTACCTCCAGACTGGGCCATCCACCACCCCCTGGAGCTGGTGGTGTCTACCAGGCCGCTCAGGAAGGAGATGTGCAACCTTATTTTTCTCAGTCTGTGGGCATCCGTCTTGACAAACAGACCACTATGATTCCTGCTAATGATGCGTGGGGTGATATTCCGGGTGCTGGGACCCACTGTGCTAGTGGGCCACAGTGTGAGAATGTAGAGAACCTAGAATTTGTTCAGAATCAAGAAGTTTTGCCACGTGAGACCGTGAATGTGGATCCCTTTTCCCCGAGTGATCAGTTTCGATATGGGCCCCTTCCTGGGCCAGCTGCCTCCAGGCCTGTTACTGCGGGCCTCACTAGAGGAGGAGGGCTAAATCTTGAGGCCCCTGACATGCCACTGCACCCTACACGACCTGACAGTGTGTCATCCAGCTACAGCAGCCATAGCCACAGAAGTCCTCCTGGGTCAGCCAGACCCCAAGAATTGGTGGGCACATTCATTCAGCAAGAAGTTGGAAAACTCGAAGATGATACGTCAGGGAGTTTTTTTAAGCAAATTGATTCTTCTCCAGTTGGAGGTGAAACAGATGAGATGACCAGGAGTCAAAATTACTGCAGCAGCCTGTCCCAGCCTTCAACTCCAAGCCCTCCAAAACCTACGGGAGTCTTCCAGACAAGTGCAAATAGTTCTTTTGAGCCAGTAAAATCCCACTTGGTTGGAGTGAAACCAGTTGAAGCAGATCGTGCCAACGTGGTGGTTGAAGTGAGAGGGACCCAGAACTGCCAGAAGAAGCACAGGGCAGCTGTTCTACCACCTGATGCCACCCCAGGAAACCTGGAACAGCCACCAGACAACATGGAGACCCTGTGTGCACCTCAGGCCTGCCCTTTGCCTCTTAGCACCACTGGAGAGGCTGGGCAACTGGTTTCACACACAGCAGGGCCACCCTTGGATACTGTGCGCCCCATGCCTGACAAGAGGTCCTCAGCCAGGGCCCAGGGGCCTGTGAAATGTGAGAGCCCAGCCACAACTCTGTGGGCACAAAACGAACTGCCAGATTTTGGGGGCAATGTCCTTCTAGCCCCTGCTGCCCCTGCACTTTATGTTCCTGTAAAACCAAAACCTTCAGAGGGTGTTCATCATCCAGAAAAGGGCATGTCTGGACAGCAGTCATGGAAATCAGGATCTGCGCCCCCTTTGCAGAACCAAGACCCTCCTGGTGCTTCTGAGAACCTTGAGAACCCTCCCAAGGTAGGAGAAGAGGAGGCCCTTCCATTGCAGGCAAGTTCTGGTTATGCGAGTTTGCTGTCCTCGCCACCCACTGAATCTTTGCACAATCAACCTGTCCTGATTGCCCAGCCTGATCAAAGCTATAATTTGGCTCAGCCCATTAATTTTTCTGTGTCCTTACCGAATCCTAATGAGAAGAATCAGTGCTGGGGAGATGCTGTGGTGGGGGAGAAATCCATGGTGAGCACCCGGGCTCTTGGTGCTGACCATGAAGAACATGCTGCCTTGTCTGCAATTCCAGCCAGTGCTGTCACTGGCCCGTCTTTGCCTAACAGTGTCACCCAGAACTGTGCCCCTCGAGGTTCTGGGTCTTCTGAAATGATTGCTAGCCAGCCTGCCAGTTGGTTGGTTCAACAGCTGTCCCCTCAGATTCCTCAAAGTCAGCATCCCAAGGCAGAGAAGGGTCCTTCTGAGTTTGTTAATAGCCCTGCTAATGGAAGTGTGATGCTAGCTCCACCTGCAAACAGTGCTGTGATACCTAATAGTAATAAGGGGTATCACTCTAGTAACCAGGAAGAAGCTGTCGGTGCCCTAGACTTCACATTAAGTAGAACTTTGGAAAATCCTGTGAGAATGTGTAGCCCATCTCATTCAGACGGCCCAGCTTCTCAGCAGCCTCTTGCCAATCATCCCAGACAATCTGGGCCTGGGCTGCATAACCAGGATCATTTCTACCAGCAGGTAACAAAAGAAGCTCAGGATCAGCATAGCCTAGAAAGAGCCCAGTCAGAGCTGGTGCCTCCTCCGCCACAGAATTCTCCCCAACAAGTACCCCAAGCTGCGTGTCCAGAGCCTTCAAATCCAGAAAGCCCACCCACACAAGGACAGTCTGAAAGCTTGGTCCAGCCATCAGCAAGTCCAGCTCCAGTCAACACAGGCCAGCAGCCTCAGCCACCGCAGTCCTCCAGTGCATCGGTTACATCTACCAACTCCAACCAGGCAGCTGTGCGGTCAGAACAGCCATGGCTACACCCTCCTCCCACTACTTTTGGCCCAGCACCTCAAGACTTGGCATCCTACTACTATTATAGACCCCTGTATGAAGTCTACCAGTCTCAGTACCCTTCACCGTACCCATCAGATCCTGGAACAGCCTCTTTATACTGCCAAGTAAGAGCACTGACATTTAACCATCTTGCTTTCCTCACTTCATCCCCTTTTTTCTCCTCTTAATGCTGTTTCTCTCAGGAATGACCTTTCTTTAGACCCATGTGGTCCCCCTGAAAAGAATCTTCCCTGCCCACCAACAAAGCTCTTCTTTCAGAGAGTCCTGTAGCATGTGGCATTGGTTGTAGCCAGTGTGATACCGACCTCTGGCTGACAAAGTGCCATGCTTCCCAGAGCGTTCTTGGGCTTGCTGCAGTTATAGTGCTAGGCTGACCTCTTTAGGGAGGAGCCTAGTAGGTAGACTGTGTGCTGCTGTTTATTTGTTTGTGCTTCCAGACAGGTGTCACTGTGGGCCAAGTTAGATGTGAATTTAAAATCATTAACATTTTACTGGGCCTCACTTTTGTGTATGTGGTGGTTTTGGTTTTGACAGGCTTCATTTAGCCCTGGCTAGCCCCATATGTAGCTAAGGATAACCTTGAAGTCTTGAAGCCCTTATATTCCTGCCTCCACATCCTGAGTAGTGGAATTACCAGTATGTGTCACCATATCCAGCTCTTTTATATATTTTAAAACATTTATTTATTATGCGTGTATATATGTTTATGTATTTGCATGTGGGCGCACACACGAAGAGGTCGGAAGATAATTTTCAGGAATTAGTTTTCTTCCTCCACCATGTGGCTTCCAGGGATCAAACTCCAGTCAGCCATTTTGATGGCACCTTTCATCTGGTTTAAATAACAAAAACAACTTATGAAACTAACGACAGGTTATATTCCTAATAACTCTAGGAATCTTCTATGGCCTTCCTTGAGAATAAAGTCTTGAAGGAAGACTTTATTTAGATTGTCCATGTGCAGTAATGAGCAGAGGTGAGGGACAGTAAACCTCTCAGGTGCATGGCAGTAATCCTGCAGACTGGGAGGCCACTGCAGAGAGGGAGGCCACTGCTGTTTAGGTCCTGCTTAATCCTATAGTGGTGTGAAGTATCGTGCTTGATCACTCTTAGCTTGTCCTTACCCCTGACCCAGACTCATCACTATTCCAGTTAGATGGATTGTGTTGCTGAAAGGTGAAAGACCCAAGTCCTCCAGTGTTTGGGGCCAGGCGGTGTTGAATTCTTGTGTGGCCTGAGAGCAGTTGGCACTGTGTCAGAAGGAACCTTAGAAACAGTTATAGCAGCTAGGCCAGAGCTGCCATAGCCGTAGGCCTGTGCCTCCCTTCCTATCAGCCTAGTATAGCATCAGGCGTACATGTGTGAGCAGTTACACATCTTCCGTAAAGACTAGTAAGTTCTAGACTTTAGAAGAGGAGCCATAGCTATTCTTTCTGTATGAGGCATTTCCAGTTTGTGGCCTGATCTCGTGCTACAGAGAGTGTGGAGCCACAGATGGGCTGCAGGCTCCTTCAGAATCCCAAGCCTCACAGCTCTTCTGTGAGTGTGCATCCATGCCTCGTCATTGCCGAGGTTCTCAGGAGTCAGAAGAACCATTTCCCACGATTTCATATTACCTGTCAGCTGATGGCAGAGCTGAGGCTTTTGCCTGTATCACTTCATTTCTTTTTAGATCTCCACATGTCCTACGAAGCCCTTTTTCCAGAGATAGGGCAGAGCTATGGTTTTGTTACAATGGGGCTGAAATCCTCATCAGAATAAGATACAATTTCCTTTTAAAGCCGGTATGGTGGTTCAGGCTGTAATTCTAACACCCGGGAGGCTGATAAAGGTAGATTCTACAAGTTCAAGGCCACTGTGAGCTTCATAGTGAGTTTTAGGCCAACTTAGGCTAAGTGTGAGACTGCTGCAAAACAGCAACAACAGACAAACAAAACAAAGCACCCCCTGAATTTGAAAACAGTGAGCAATGCTGTCTTTCTTCGTGAGGCTTTTGGGGTTGACTCACGTGGGTCCCTGGCCCTGTTGCTTTACTGAGGGGTGGTGCTCTATTTATGTTGTTCAGACTATCATCTCCATGTTTAAGACTGCAGGGGGAAGCTTGCCCTGGAGGGCCTTAGGGAGATGCTGCCGGCTGCCCTTAATGTGGACTATGCTTTGGGCTTTGTTTCCATGGGAGAATCCTATCCACAATACTGCTCTTCAACAGTGGGCATCTGCAGCACCTAGAGCTAGTTCTGTCACTCAATGTCTGCTCTCCATGGAGTCTAACAATGCCCCAAACTTCTTTCCACAGGATATCTATGGCCTGTATGAGCCTCGTTACAGACCCTATGACAGCTCGGCATCTGCTTATGCTGAGAACCACCGCTACTCTGAACCTGAGCGGCCCAGCTCCCGTGCAAGTCACTATTCTGACCAGCTCACTCCCAGGTGGGAACACATCCCTTGTGGCTGCTTTACTCTCATACTCAGTTGTGTGTGTTGTTGGCTATGATGGTGACTTAGTGATGATAGTAATTCTTTTATCTGTAGAGAATCCTTCAAACCCATTCTGTCAGCATGAACAGACCAGAGCTAAGCACACTGCCACATGTAGTCCTAGCAGAGCTGTCACTTAGCATCTGTCCACAATCGGGGTTGTGGGTGATTAGGGATCTTAGATTAGGGCCGCAGATGTTTTTAACGTTATGAGAACCCTGTCACAGAGATGGCATAACCCACCATCCACCAAATGATCTCTAACACAAGGACGGACTAAAAGCTGTGTTCTGTGCCCGGCTCTGCCCACACTGGTGAAAGTCCCCCCCCCCCAGCCCGCATATCTCCTATACTGGCTATCCACCACCCTGGCATTGTGCCCTCTGAGTAAGTCTGTAAGCCAGGTCAAAGTTCCATCTCATTTTCAGTTGCCCAGAGGCTGCTTTTCATCTTGTATCACTCTAGGCCATTGACTCCGTTGTGAAAAATAGTGGGGTGCTGGCCTTGGTCAGTGTACTCTGCTACCTCAGTTTCTGCAGTGTCCTCTTACTTAAGCCCAGTAGTCAAGGAAAGCTCATGGTAGCTGACTTTGCTATAAGAATCCTTCTTTTCCTTAGAAACTCCCAGCTGCTAAGGTTGTATGTGCACTTGCTCTCAGAGTTTTCTGTAAGTTCTTGAGGTATCTGGTAACTTGTCTGAAGACACACTGCTTTGCATGTGAACCTTTGCCCATTTAGCTATCCTAATGTACCTTGCTCCAGAGGTACATGCTGAACCATGCACAGGCATCCATAGCTAATCATTGTAGGTCTTTATGAAACAGCAGTACAGAGGCTTGGGTGAGTTCCGGAGTGCCTGCCTGGTAGATATGAGCCCCTGGATTGGATCCCTACTACATACACTTCAAGCACATGCACACGTGTGTGTTTGAGGGACAGAGACAGGGAGACAGACAGACACATACTTGGTTGTGAGAAAGTTTGGGAAAATCTTAGATGAGAAGTAGCTTTTGGACTCATACAGCTCAGCTTTCTGATTGAAAATCTGTGAGAGGGGTTGGGGATTTAGCTCAGTGGTAGAGCGCTTGCCTAGCAAGCACAAGGCCCTGGGTTCGGTCCCCAGCTCCAAAAAAAAAGAAGAAAATCCGTGAGAAGGCAAGAGGCATGTGGATCTGTTTGCTGGAGTGCAGAAGGGAGAAGGCATGGGGGCCAGAGCCAGTGTGAACCAGTTTGCCTTCCACGTGTCTGCCTGCAGCTTTGTTTAAGAACTAACTTTGAAGAGTGACTGTGTCAGAGGCTCAGGCTGGGTGATCTGTCTATGATGACAGCTTTCCTTCCTCTCTCTGGGTCCTTTGAGTGTCTCTCATTTGTCACAGCCCACAGAAGCTTGCTCTCTTGTCTGTGTGTCTATGTGTGTGGATGCTCAGTGCTGATATTCAGTGTTAGGGCCATAGCATCCCTGGAGGACCTGCTTGAGGTGGGACACACTTCTCATGTTTGTCTGGGTCCTTCCTGAACCGTATGTAGGTAGGTTGGTGAGAGCAGCTGAGGTAGTGGCAGGCTCTTGATCTCACTCTATATCAAGGTGTTTTTCTGGAATCAATGTCAGATGAAAGTCTGGGGTGGCCAGCCTGAATGAACCTTAAGGCCAGGTTGGTGGTATTCCTGGGCTGCACGTCTGGCCGAGTAGATGCTATGCTAGCCAAACAGCCAAGCTCAGCTGAGCAGTTTCTTAAAAGGGTATCAGAAAATTCAATAGTGTTTAGCGCTTTTGACATTCCTGAGAGTGTCAGATCCTCTTAAGTAAGTGCACTTACTCCCTCTTTTTTGAGTAAATCTCACCTTCTCTGTAATGAGTCAGGGGCATGGTTCAGTTATTGGGCATAGAAGAAGCTAACTCTTTATTGATCTGCTGGCGCTGGCCCTGGCTCACCTCACAGATCCACTCCTCCAAGGCCACACTGAGCACTCGTAATTAGTAAGGTCACTTTCTTGTGGCTCACCTCTGTAATTCCATCACTATGGAGATACAGGCAGGAAGCTTGTCATGAGTTTAAGGCAGGCCTAAGCTACACAGTGAGACACAGTTTCAAAAAAATAAATAAATAAATAAATAAATAAATAAATAAATAAATAAATAAAGATAAGAAAAGGCAGCAGGAGTTGGCCTGGGCTCAGTGCTTTGCTACCACTCAGCAGGACGTGGAAACTTGTCAGGGTGCAGCCCTGACACACAAGATGAGTGGACTCCCTGAGCACAAACGAGTTCAATTGAGGTAGCTACATAGTAAAATGTTCATCGTCTCCTCTTTGTTTCTGCTTCTGATCTGGTCAGAGGTTTCCATAACTGAGGTGTCCTCATGCGTGTCTATGAGCTTTGAGTTGGCTACTCTCTCAGTACACTTTAGAAATAGACACTGTGTTTAACAGCTCTTTTCCACTGCAGGCAAGGATATCCTGAAGGATACTACAATTCTAAGAGTGGATGGAGCAGTCACAGTGACTACTACGCAAATTACTACTCTGGCCAGTATGATTATGGAGGTACGTTTAGAAGTTGTAAGCATTAGCAGGGGACTGTCCAACTACTGCCTGTGATCATGCAGCCATGTAGAAGTCATGTTCTGGCAGGTGAATCAAGATCACTTCTCCTTTCACTGTGTTTTTATCCCAAGAGTCAAAGTAATTAAGAATTGTGCACATCTGGAAATGATCGTTTTGACAACTTCATTGAAAAGTCACATTATACCCATAGCATAGTGTCTCTGTCGAATTGACGTGAAGTGCAGTGACTACTTCTAAGACTACCTCGTCCACATGTGACTGACTTCTCAAGAACAAGCTAATGAGGCTGGGCAGAATGCAAGGCCGGCTCCCCAGTCACGCTGCCATGCTTAAATGCTCAGAAGCCACATGAGGCTGACACTCGCTCCTTGGTGACAGCTACAGCCTGCTTATTGTGGCAGTTATGGTTACTTGACCCTGCTGTGTGCTGTTTTGCCACAAGACTCTGTCGTCCCTTGCCAGGTCCACGTGCTGTTTCCTTCTGCCTCCCAGGGGCGTCTGTATGAATTTTAAACAGGGGTATTGTATGTAACAGTACCTCGTGTTGGTTATAACATTAATATTTCTTTTTAAGAGTTGGCTTTTGGCTTTTTTGTTTTTGTTTTTGAGATAGGGTTTCTCTGTGTAACAGTCCTGGCTATCCTAGAACTCACTCTGCAGACTAGGCTGGCCTGGCTAGTTCTGCCTGCCTCTGGCTTCTGAGTGCTGGGATCAAAGGCATGGGCCACTACACCCAGCTTATAGTTTGCTTTTAATGAAATTATTTTCTTAAAATATCCTGAAACATGAGCTGGAGAGATAGTATAGTCTTAGTTAAGATTAACAATTATAAGTATTATTGGGACTGGAGTTGTAACTATGGCATCTAGCTATAAACTTGAAGCCTTAGGTTTAATTCTTCACATTGTAAAATAAACCAAAAAAGGTGAAAAAGAGCTTATATAGTACTCTTAACTCTTGCCTTAAGAGAATGACCAGTGCCTATCCCATCATGGGCAGGAGGCAGGAGGCAGGCAGCTGGGCCCTCTGGGTCAGTCAGGGCTTGTTCTCTAGGCCAGGCCTGTCCTTCATTCCTAAGCTGTCCACCTGCTTCAGGGGAGCTGGGTCTTCTGTGTGTGGCCGCCGCATTCATGCCTTTGTTCTTCACTGACAGACCCAGGCCGCTGGGACCGTTACTATGGGTCTCGCTTTAGGGACCCTCGCACCTGGGACCGGAGGTACTGGTATGACTCTGACCATGACCCATACAGGAAGGACAACTATGCTTACAGTGACAGGTTGGTGACAGGCACATGAATGAAGGAGGTTGGAGGAAGCCGAGGTGTGCTCTTGCTTGCCCTCATCCTGTCTTTGGGAGTAGTCAGCTACAGTTCTGGGGCTTCTGAGCAGTAATCTAGGGTTTGAAAGAGGAAGCACTGGCCACCTCTCCCTGTGCCCACCTCCAGCTTATGGGAGGAGGACTGGCTTAAGTGTGTTTCTTCCTAGTAGTTCTGGGAGGACCTGAGGGCTGCCTCCTATTTTCTTCTGTCCCTTGTCCATCCTGCCCATAACCCAGGACAGGGACTGCCCTCATTGTACCTGCAGTGTATTCTCTGAGATCACCTGCATCTGAACCTACGATTTGATTTCTTGTGCCGGGCCTGCAAGGTTAGCTGTAACTCTTCAGGATGAAGACTGCCTCAGGATAGAAGAGGGGCATCGAGCAGTGAGAGCTAGCTGTAGCCTTAGAAAGTTCCTGGTAGTTGTGTGGTGCCCCAGGGAGCTGCCCTTCCAATCTCCTGCCTTGGCCCCCTGCTTACTCTAGGCCTGAGAAATGTGATGATCACTGGAGGTATGACCCTCGCTTCACTGGGAGCTTCGATGATGACACTGAGCTCCACAGGGACCCCTATGGAGAAGAAGTAGACAGACGCAGCATCCACAGCGAGCACTCAGCCCGGAGCCTACGCAGTACTCACAGCCTGCCCAGCCGCCGCAGCAGCCTCAGCTCCCATTCACAGCAGGTGTGCTGGGCAGGCCTGGCAGGGAAGAGCAGGCTTTATGTCTCGGCCTGCACTTTGTCTCTGCCTGGGACTAACAGTGGACCCACAGTCTTTGTGGTGTTCATGGGTACTCACTTTCTCTGCTTGATCTCTTTCCCAAGAGTCAGATTTACAGAAGCCACCATGTGACTGGCGGTTCCTTTGAGGCCCCCCATGCCCCAGGCTCATTTCATGGTGATTATGCCTATGGTACCTATGCCAGCAATTTCAGCGGTGCCCATGGTTTTCCAGAGTACAGCTACCCTGCAGACACCTCCTGGCCTGCTGCGGAGCAAGGTGCGTTCTCAGCAGTTGAGCGTGCAGCCACCAGGTTGGGGTAGAACAGTAGAGCGCAGTCAGCTCCTCTCTGCACTCTGCGCTCACTGTCCTGGACGCCATGGCTTGTTGGTACAGGCCGACGTTGACCCTTGGATTGACATTTGTCTCAGGGCCTAAGAGCTGTCTGCTTGCCCAGCGTGCATTGTTAATGGGTAATTTTGATTCCAGTGTCCTTTCCAGTCAAGCCTTAGGTGTCTCTTCTCTATGTTCTCACACTGGCTATGTGGGTGAGCGCTCTTGGATCTCCTCTCAGTTCCCCTGAGAGACTCTTGCTCTGATTTGTGCCAGTGTCCCATTCTGACTCTCTCCTGAGTCTTCACCTCCTAAAGTGTCACTGAGAGCTCTCCTGAGTGAAGTATTGGTTAACATTAGAAACCACTTTTGTGTGTGAACTGCTCAGCTTGTTTGCTCTGTGATAGTCAGTCTGAGATAGGCAGGCAGGAAGCCTGAGCTGGGAATCTGTTCTAGACGCTGTGAGACACGACCAGCCAGCTCAGTGCTTCTCTTCCTATTTTATTTAAATTCAGTTCCATCAAGACCAACCTCTCCTGAGAAGTTTACAGTGCCTCACGTCTGTGCCAGGTTTGGTCCTGGTGGTCAGCTCCTCAAAGTGATACCCAACCTGCCTTCAGAAGGACAGCCCGCATTGGTGGAGATCCACAGCTTAGAGGTAACCGTGGACCTGTGGTGCTCTGTAACCCATGGCCTTGGAAAAGATGCTTCCCTGAAAGGCTCAGGCTTCTAGGGCTTGCGTTTAAAATTTGAAAATCTCCATTGTAGTTCATGCTCCTATGATTGTATCAAGTGCTTTTCCCCTCTGGGCAGAGGGATGGTGTGGTTCCAGAATTGGTTTTTGTGACTCAGTCTGGCGGTGGTTCTGACTGCACACACGGCCCACTCTGTCCCTCTCATTGCAGACCTTGCTGCAGCACACACCTGAGCAGGAAGAAATGCGCTCCTTCCCAGGACCTCTCGGCAAGTAAGGTCCCCCACTGTGCTGCCTCTCCATGTCTGTCATAATGGCGGCTGCTGAGTTTGGCTCAGTTTTGGTACCACCATTCACTGGGTGTTCATTCTTTCCCCAGAGATGACACTCACAAAGTAGATGTTATTAACTTTGCACAAAACAAAGCGACAAAATGTTTGCAGAATGAAAGTTTAATTGACAAAGAGTCTGCAAGTCTTCTTTGGAACTTCATTATTCTGTTATGCAGACAGAATGGGGTATGTTCCCTTTTGCTTGTTGAATACTCTCCCTGTTCGCCTGTAGTCTCAGAATCTGTTCCCTGTTCCTATCCAGAGCTGGAGTCAGTGTCAAGCCTGCCATGCAGTGCTCCCTCAGGGAGAGCATCCTACCCCATGCAGTGCTCCCTCAGGGAGAGCATCCTACCCCATGCAGTGCTCCCTCAGGAAGAGCATCCTACCCCATGCAGTGCTCCCTCAGGAAGAGCATCCTACCCCATGCAGTGCTCCCTCAGGAAGAGTGTCATGGCCACAACCTGGGAAAGTAGGACAAAAGGGAGGTGTGAGGTTTGGGGTGAGCTGCCATCTCAGCTCTTACGGGAGGCTGAGAATCAGTGTGTCCCTGCCCACAGGAAGAGTCAAGTTTCTTTCTTGAAGTCTGACATGTGTTACCTGTGTAGACCTGGCTATGTTCTGACAGCCTGGGAGTTGTCGTGTTATCTGGCTGGAAACCTTGTTTCTAGTAAAGTCTTATGTTGCTCTCCATCCTGTCTGTGTTAATCCTGTAGACCGTCGTGGGAACAGACATCGCAGAGCTCTTGTTACGGGACCATAGAACTGTGTGGCTTCCTGGGAAGTCACCCAACGAGGCAAACCTGATAGATTTTACCAATGAGGCTGTGGAGCAAGTGGAAGAGGAGGAGTCAGGGGAGGCCCAGCTCTCATTTCTCACAGACAGTCAGACAGTGACCAGCAGTGTGCTGGAGAAGGAGACTGAGCGGTTCCGTGAGCTCTTGCTGTATGGTCGGAAGAAGGTAGGTAGCCCTGCAGATGTTTTTTATTGTTCGTCTGTTGGCCCAGGGAAGAGAGACCAGCTTCCTCTAGGGAGCAACTGTCGTGAGTGCCGTTCAAGGGTGATGTCTGGCCCTTGGCCTGACATCACTGAAGGTATCAGTTGCTCGTCTGTGTGTAGAACCAGGGTGAAGTCTTCTTACAGACTGAAGCGTCAGACTACTCTTGTGTATTTTTGTTAAAATAGGGTTCTATAGACCTGAGGCTGAAAGTGCGTCAGGAGTGGGAAAGTCTGTATATTAGGGCAGAGGATGTTCTAATAGTGGGAGATAGAGCATACTGGCTCCTAGAGTTCTCTATGGCAGGGCCATCTGATGGGCCCAGAGTTCTCTGTCCTTTACATTATGCTCAATTTAGAGGTTCGTGGTTTTGGTTTGTTCGGGTCTAAGAATTGAACCAGGCCATGTGCACGATAAGCAAATACGCCCAGCTATAACATAGAATTTTAACTCTGAAATGGGGTCTTGTGGCCCAGCGTAGCCTCGAACTCATCCTCCTCCTGCCGCAGCCTTTAAAGTTCTGTGATGTCAGTGTGTGCCGCCACACCTGACTGGGAAGCTCTTTCTGTGAAACAGTCTTGCCATGTCACCCAGGCGGGTCTTGAACTTTTGTGCTCAAGTGGTTTCCTTCTCTCTGTTTCTTGAGTGAGACTGCAGTAGCCCCCATGCCCAAGGAAAGCGCACATGTGGTCCTTGAAATTTTAACATGGAGTTTCACAGCTGGTTGAAATCATATACCCTATTGGCTTTTGCGAATAATTTCTTCTGTTGCCAAGTTTTGCCTCCTAGCCCAAAGTGCCAAATTGTACCAAAGATTATTTGGGGTGCTGGGAGACTAGCTTGAGGATGGGAGTGTCTGCGGGAGGCTGCGTGTCACCTGGAGGGAACCCATGCTGGTACTGCACTCCACAGTAGTGGTGCTGTCACTCGTTTCCAGCTGCTGTGCTGGGTCCTCACACAGGAGTGGGGAATGAAGGCAACATGCTTTTCCCTCACTAGAGGGAAAGGGCAGAAGGAGGAGACCGTACTGTTGTCTGTAAACTCTGAACACATGCTCATTGGTCTTACCTACCACCGCCATCTTTTTTTCTGTATGCGCATGACTACGGTGGTTCTATCTGGTCCACAGTAAGCACTGATTATTCACACAAGCTCTGAAATGCATTGCAGGATGCTCTGGAGTCTGCCATGAAAAATGGCTTATGGGGTCACGCCCTGCTGCTTGCAAGTAAGATGGACAGCCGGACACATGCCCGTGTCATGACCAGGTGAGTCAGCTTGAGGTGCACCCCATTCAGTTGCACAGCCTGACTTTGGTACTCAAGTACCTTGCCTCTGCTATGGGGTTTTCAGCTGTGGACTCGTAGGCTTTCTTGGCTCTTTCTCCGGTTACACTGTTGAGGAAGTTTTAAATTCCTTATTGCCTGGTATTCTTTAATACTTCTGTAAAACCTCAGTTGGATAAAGGGCTGAGAATGGGCTGTGGTTTCTTCTTGTTGAACCAGAGGTGGATCTCCCCATTCTCTGTGCATGTAGGTTTGCCAACAGTCTTCCGATCAATGACCCCCTGCAGACTGTCTACCAGCTCATGTCTGGACGGATGCCTGCTGCATCCACGGTGAGTGTGCAGGTCCACAGTCCACAGTCCAGTGTGATTTGTGAATACTAAAGACTGACTATGCAGTGTCTCTGAAACCTAGGATCCTTGTTGTTACTTTCTCATTGGGTTGGCCATCAGGAAATTAAAGGTGACAGTCTCTGAAAGATAAGAATTTGTTTGATGTTCTTCTCATTATAGTGTTGTGGAGATGAGAAATGGGGAGATTGGAGGCCACATCTTGCAATGGTTTTGTCCAACCTGAACAACAACATGGATGTTGAATCTCGGACCATGGCTACAATGGGTGATACCCTAGGTGGGTTAGGTGTGAAGTCATGTGATTGACCCCAGAGTCTGACTGTGTGAATAGCTGTGCCAGAACCATAAGAGACATGGCTTTCCTAAGTCTGATGTCTCTGGCACCTTCCCTGAAGCGTTTCCTAGGACTGATGAGATGTGATCGCTTTCTCTCTCTCCAGCATCAAAAGGCCTGCTGGATGCCGCACATTTTTGCTACCTCATGGCCCAGGTTGGATTTGGGGTTTATACAAAGAAAACTACCAAACTTGTTTTGATAGGCTCAAATCACAGGTAAGGAATCAAGTCGAGATAGCAGGATCCATTTTCCTCTAAGAAGCAAATGACCCCTGTTTCTTCAGTTAACCCGGAATGGCCAGCCTTGCAGCTTTGCTACATGATGGGGCGTACTGGGTTTACTTGCTTTGAGATTTATGGTGCCAGTATTGGCCACTTTTCAAAGTGAGTGAGTAATTCACTTCTTCCACAGTTTGCCATTTTTAAAGTTTGCCACTAATGAAGCCATTCAAAGGACGGAGGCTTATGAGTACGCTCAGTCCCTTGGGGCGCATACCTGTTCCTTACCTAACTTCCAGGTGAGCAGGGCTGTGAGGGGTGGCTTCTTAGGGTTTTGAATTCTCACAAAAGTAATGACGAGGTGTTTTGTTTTGTGAGGTTTTTTTCACTGTTTGTTTAATTTGGTTTGGTTCTTGACACTTTGAATATACAGTTGGTCAAAATGCTATACTGAATAGAGAATTTTTTATATTTTTGTTCTTAATATTTCAGACTTAATATTTCAAAAGGTTTTATATATAAGGTATTTTTAATGAGAGTTGTGTGTATCTGTGTGGAAGTGGGTGGGTGTGTCTGTGTGGAGGTGTGGGGGGGTGAGTGTGTAGAGGTGGGTAGGTGTGTAGGTGTGTGTGTACATAGGTTTGTATATATTAGTGGGTAATGTTTATAGTTTGCCCATAAGAAAGCCAGTTGTCTGGATGCGTGGCAGCAGCAGGATATCAAATCTTGAACCTGCTGGCTGTATCAGAGGGGTTATGGGAGTGCACGTGTCTACTTTGACACTACACTGTCACAGAGGCTGCTGTGATGTACAGCTTCTAAGACCTTAGGGCCGTGGGAAGCCCAGGATTGTGACGTGCACTTGATGGAAGCCCCAGGACTGTGGTGATGCACTTGTCGTTTCAGGTGTTTAAATTCATCTACTTGTGCCGCCTGGCTGAAATGGGACTCGCTACACAGGCCTTCCACTACTGTGAAGTAATAGCCAAGAGTGTCCTGACACAGCCTGCTGCATACTCCCCAGTACTGATTAGCCAGTTGATTCAGGTAGGAGCTTCCAGGGCCTTCCTGTTAGCGTCTCGCCAACTCTGGAAAGGCACAGACTTCATCTTGCTGGTCTTGGGGGTGATGATGGGAGGTTCTTAACAAAGAGAGATCCAGAATTTAGATACTTTAGATACTTCGGTGTTCTTGGGTGGCTGTTTTGGACTTTGCATCATTAACAGTCACTGCTTAACAAATTCATCTTGATCCATTCAAATCCTTTAAGGCTCTCAAAGAACTGCATCTTCCCTGGTTAGTTGAGCACTTAGACAGGCCAGTTAAAATCCATCTAAGTGTGAACTCCACCCCGGGAGCACTTTGACCACTCAGCTTTGCACAACCCACACGTGACCTTCTTCAGGCCCACTGTGTGCACTTGGGAACAGTTTTGTTGGTGCCATTTGGCAATAACAAGGACCTCTGTTCTCTGGGGTCTAGATGGCTTCCCAGTTACGCCTCTTCGATCCTCAACTGAAGGAGAAGCCAGAGGAGGAGTCCTTTGTGGAGCCTGCCTGGTTGGTGCAGCTGCAGCACGTGGAGAGGCAGATCCAGGTACGCCTTTTGACAACACAGCCTTGTCCTAGAACTTGGCTTGGAAGCATTTGGTGAGAGAGTTTGTGCCCCTGTGGTTTCCGTGCTGAAGCATCTGATGGGTGCACTATGACTTGAGAAGTATACACTCTGAGAGTCCCTCCTTGCCAGGAGAGCATCAGTGTAGACCTCGATGTGGAAAGTTCACCTGCGTTCACATGTACTGTTGAGCATGGCTGCAGCTTGACCCTGTTTTCTGTAGGAGGGCACTGTGCTGTGGAACCAGGATGGAACTGAACCCCAGCAGTGTCACATCACATCGGGCTCTGAGGTGGAGCAGCCAGATGGCCCTGGACTCAACCAGCAGGCAGGGCCAAGGGCCGACAACCCTCTCCTGATGCCAAGCACTGAGCCTTTGGTGCACAGCGTGCAGCTGCTGCCCACAGGTGGGACCCACAGCACCCATGTCTTGCTTACTGATGTCTTCTTTGAGAGACAGAACACTGCTGCCAGAATTGGCATTGTGTACACCACGGTGATTGGGATGTTTGGACTTTCTCCTTCTTTCTCTTATGTGTCCCCATGCAGCGATCATGTAAAGTTGCAGAACTTTAGATGCCCTCCTGCTGATGTCATGAATGCCTATGCCCCCTGGCCCTGGCCCTGGCCCTGGCCCCTGACAGACTCAGGGCCTTTTAACTGCTTGCTTCCTGTGGTGCCTCGTAGCTCTGTCGGAGCAAGTACCACTACTTCTCAGTCTGCAGCTGCTTCTCCTCATCTTTGGGAAGGGTTACCCATCCCTCCAGGAGATGAGGTCCAAACCTCTCACTCATTTCTTAAACCTCTTTCCTGGCCAGGCAAGCATCTTTTCTGTTGCCCTGTCTCTCATTCTGCCCCTGCTCTGCAGGTATCCTCAACCAGCCTGACAGCAGGCAGTTTAGCCCTGATACCCTGATACCCTCTTACCCTCTATTCCAAAACTCCCCTTCTACCTGGTGTCCCATCCATGCTTGACTCAGACGGCTTCTGGTGCCCACCCTGTGGCCTTCCATCTCTACTGAATAGCCCCACTACTTCCCACTCCTACATGTTTCCTGCCGCCACACTGGAATTAACCCCCCTCATTTTTCTTCTTCCTGATTCATTTCCTACATTGGGAATCTTGTTTTGTACTGGGAGATGGAGATCTCACAGCATTGCTCAAGCTGGTGTTAGTTAGACTTGTGGTTTACAAATTATCTAAGCCTCCTGAGCAATTGAGATCGTAGACCTATGCCCTTGTGTCCAGTGTTGAGCTGACAGAGAGGACTCACTTAGCCAGTTGAGCTGTGCGGAGGATGCCTGCATGCATAAATGCTCTATTTGACCCCAGCGATGGGCAGAGTGCTCCCAAAGCAGCACTGTGCTAGGGGTCACTTGATGTAGTTTTCAGCTCCTGCCCCACATTACGTTTACTGATGGTCATTGGCGCACCCATCCTGACCCTGAGCTTCTAGGACAGGAACATTCTGCTCCATCCTAGAGCACTGGGGAGTGCTGTTTTTCCAGCTACCTCATCATAAAAGACGCGTGCCTGTGCAGAGCAGCGTATGTGCTTATCAGTACTTGCCTGGAAGTCAGCCACAGTGACCTTAGAGTTCCTGTTCTCCACTCTCCCCTACAGCTCCTCAGACATTGCCTGATGGCCAGCCTGCTCACCTTGCCAGGGTGCCCATGTTCCCAGTACCAATGTCTCGTCCCCCCCTGGAGCTGAGTGCTGCCTATGGACCCCCGGGGTCTGTACTTGGCTTCCCAGAATCCTCCAGATCTGATCCTGCAGTGCTGCATCCTGGGCAGGCCCTACCACCCGCTACACCAGGTCTCCAGGAAAGTGGGCCACCACTCCAGGAGGCCAGAAGCCCAGATCCAGGTATGTCTGCTGAGGGATAGATGTTGTCCCGAGAGCAGAGCTAATTAATTGGTCTTGGTGTTAAAGGAAGTAGCTCGTAGAAGCTATTATCTGGACTAAAAGTTCTAGCATTGCAAACTGCTAAGAGTGTCAGTACGGTTAAAGCGGTAATGTTAGTTTCTGTTGTGGCTTGGCCTCGTATTACCATTTGAAGCCCAACTGCCATTTAGAGTGTAAAAGAATGGTCCTGGGGCATTTGCGGGATCTGTCTTGGTGCTGTACTAAAGTCCTTGTGGGTTGCACAAGTCGGGGTGGCAGATGTTTCTCTGGAAGCCAAATTTGATGGGTCCTGTGCCTGTGCCTGTCTGTCTGTGATTGCTTTTAAAGCAAGTGGTTAATTGCCACACACTTGGGAAAGCCTTCCTTTCCCGCACTGGAAAGGGGCACTGGTGACTGAGCCCTGGTCATCACTTTGTTCTCAGTCTATTCCTGGCCAGAGCCCTGCTTCCCTCTTTCCCCATGGCAGCAGCTCCAGGACCCAGTCATTCTCTTTTGTTTTGACAGAAATGGTGCCACAGGGCTCCCCTGTCAGACACTCCCCTCCAGAGCCCCGTGAAGAGGAGTTTGGCAAGAACTTCGCTGACCTGGTACTTCCTATAGCTTGTTGTTGTGTTCCCTGTGAGTTTCTTGAGTAGACACTTTGGCTCCTTGTTCTTAGCCTGAAATAGGAAGGTAAGGAAGGTAAGGAAATTATTCTTAAATTCGATTCTTACAGAGGAAGTGTTTCTAAGATCATTGTAGCTGAGGCCAGGGAGATGGGTCATTTGTTAAGGGTGCTTGCCACCAAGTCTGATGACCTGAGCTCATTCTCATATGGGAGACAGAGAGAACCAACTCCTACAAGTTACCCTCTGACTTCCACACATGCATTCTAACACACATGCCCTCCAGGACACATTAATTTAAAAGTAACTTTAATTATTCAAATGTTGGTAAAAATGTTGATGGAGAAAGAGGCAAAAAGAGAATCTAGTGTTGTAAAAGCTGTTCCTTTAAGCAGAAAGAACAGCCACCTGTAGTGAAATTCTGGATATAATTTTCAAACATGGAGAACCTTCCAGATGTCTACCCTCACTGTACAATAGAACCTGATATTTTGGTTTCCCTGAAATTGCAGTCACTGTAGCACACAAATTTTGGTACAGATACTCTTCTGTGTGCTCTCAACCAAAAGGGACAGATGGCACTTTTCTTTACAGCTGCCCTGCACTGATGGGTGTCGTCCCATCAGTAGGTGTCTCCTCATTTCAGATAGCCCGTTCCTGAGAAATAAGCACAGCACAGGGAGCTTCCCTGTGTGGCGATCACGTCTTCACCCAGGGCTGGATACTGTGAAAGAAACTTTATGTTTATTTGTGTGTGTGTATGTGTGTGTACATGTGTATGTGTGCATGGGTTCCTATAGAGGCCAGAGGAGGTCACTGAGTCCCTGGAGCTGCAGTTACAGGGAATTGTGACCCACTGGAAGTGAGTGCTGAGAACTAATTGCAAGAGCAGTAAACACTCTTAATAAGTGAGCCATCTCTCCACCCTCTTTATTTTATTTTTATTGTGGTGGGGTGGGGGTATGCATGTACCATAGTTCGCCTGTGGTAGTCCGAGGAAACCCTGTAGTTTGGTTCTCTCCTTCCACTTTTATGTGAGTTCTAGAGATCAAATTCACGGTGACAAGGTTGAGTTGCAAGTGTCTTACCACTGAGCCATTCATCAGCTCATGGAGAAGATATTTTAAATTGTGGTATTTTTCTAACAACATCATGCCCAGCTCTAAGCAGTCCCTCCCTCGGGGCATGTGTATACTTCCTCTCTTGGAGTGTGATGCACCTTGCTAGTGTTTGCTGGCTGTGCGTGACATTTCTCTAGCAGACTGGGAAGTTTCAAAGTGCCTGGTCTGCCGGCGAGGGTGAATCCTCTTCTTTGCTCTCACAGTTCTCTGCCCTACTAGGGAGACACAAGTCAGCTGTGCTTGCTTACCCCTTCTCTTCCTCACAAGGAGCTCCAGGAAAGCTGGCTTTCATCTTGCTTTGTGACAGGGCTCCTCCAGAACAGCACAGGACGCGGAAACCTCCCCAGTGTGGGATCTTGGCAGCTCCAGTCTGACACGTGCCCCATCTTTGACACCTGATTCTGAAGGGAAGAAACCTGCACAAGCTGTCAAAAAGGAGCCCAAGGAGCCCAAGAAGGTATAGCCCAGTCCTGCAGAGGTGGGCGAATACAGGAGGGAGGCTCAGCACCAGAAGCAGCTTTCCTTGGGAATTAGAAGCAAAGAAGAGACCATTCATTTGTTATAATCAAACATTCGTAAACTATTTTCCCAAGATGTAACATACATGAAATTGAGTGTGTAAAGCATGTCACAACTAGGCAAGTCTGTCTGTCCGTGTGTGTGTGTGTGTGTGTGTGTGAGTGTGCACGCGCATGTGCGTGCGTGTGCGCATGTGCGTGCACCCAGATTGGTGAGGAAATAACCCAGGCTTCCTAGAGACTCACTCATAGCCAGTCCATCACAGACAAGCCCCAGTGCAGCCAGAGTAGGGCACATGTCTCCTGATAGCAGCCAAGCTGAGCACCGTGGCAAAAGCTTAGCTGTCAGTGCTCGGTGCTCTTGTACCTGTTGTGTGTTCTGCATCTTGAGCTGCTGTTTCAGTGTGTGTGAGTCCTTGCGTGGTGGCTGCAGGTCCTTCGTTGGATGAGTGTGTGGTACACAGCCCTCTCAATCTGCAGACCAGCTTTTTGTTCTTGATGACATTTTAAGTTCTTCAATTTTTTTTTTTTTTTTTTTTTTGGAGCTGGGGACCGAACCCAGGGCCTTGCGCTTGCTAGGCAAACGCTCTACCACTGAGCTAAATCCCCAACCCAGTTCTTCAATTTTTTTAAAAAAATGTATGTATTTTAAAATTACACGTGCATGTGTGTATCTGTACGGGTGCCTGCAGAGACAGAGAGGGCCCTGGAGCTACAGGTAAGGAGGTTGTGAGTTGCCCAGAGTGTGTGCTGAGAACCAGATCTTGTCCTCTAGAAGAGCAGTCTGTGCTCTTAATCACGGAACCATCTCTCTCCCGTAGTTCATCATTTTAAGAAAGTTCAGCTTATCAGATACCCTTCATGATAATTTTTTGAAAATACACACAAGTTTAATTTTTAAAAACGTATGAAGGCTGAGGATACAGTTCAGGGGTACAGCACAATGCCTGGGGTTCAGCCCTAGTTAGTACAGGGTAAACAAAACAAAAAAGAAGCCCAAGATAATTTTAGGGGCTAGAGAGGCAACTCAATCGTTAATACATGGACTGTTCTTGTACCGGAGATAAAGTTTTTATTGATTCTTTGTGAGTTCCACATCACGTCTGCCAGCCCCCTTATGCCTGCTTGCTGCCCTTGCACTCCCTCCCCAACATAAAAACCACACAAACAGAGCAAGCAGAACAAAGTGTAGGAAGCATCTGGTCATGGACAGATGTCCCACAGTAAACCCCTTTGTCCTCACATCTTCACTTTTGAATGTTCATTGAATGAGTCATTGGTCTGGTTCAAGGTTTCTGGCTTTTGTGACACTGTTGATATTGGCTCCTCATTGAGACTCCTCCCAGTTATCCTGTTGTTGCCCTGTGTCTTGGAGATCCTACAGCTTTGGATCAGCAGAACTAACCCTTTCACTGGCCCCAACAGTTGATGTAGATTTTGGGATTGGCCAACTCAGAGCCCTGGATGGGCCTGGGTGGCAGCTGAGCTGCCCTGCCCACTGTCTCTCCCTCACCAACAACACCAGGGCCAGCTCTCCAGCTCAGTGCCGCTAGGCCTCCCAGTGCCACCTTCCACAGGAGGCAGGGTCAGCCCTCCAGCTCTCATGCCCTGGGGGCCAGCTCACCCACACCCACACTTCCAGAGCCAGCTCCACTGTGCTGCCCAGTCGAGGTGTGGAGCCTGCTCTCCCAAGTCCTGTAGCTGGCAAGGAGCTGGGTGAGCTCTCCTGCTCTGACACCGAGGACATTTTAAAAAGGAGGCCATGCCTGGTGTGGCGATGCATGCCTTTAATCCAAGCACTGTGAAGGCAGAGACAAGCTAATCTCTATAAATTTGAGACCAGTCTGTTCTGCTAGGAAGTTTCCAGGATTACATAGTAAGATCCTGTCTAAAAAATAAAAAAGAGACCAAAGGTGATTGACTGACTGAATGAATATCATAGGCATCAGAGCCTCCCGGAGTCACTGTTTCTCACCTGGGTGCCTGCCATTCAGGGGCCAGCTAATAATAACCCCTGGGCTTTCCATCCAAACTGTGGTTCCTGAATGATACACCTCTACCATCTTATCATAAAGACTCTGCAGGACCCAGAACTCCCAGGAAAGCTCCAACTATAATTCTGATATCTTCAAGGGGCTAGCTGATGGTGGTGTGTGATTTATGCCAACACTCAGGAGGCAGAGGCAGGCAGATCTCTGTGAGTTCAAGGCCAGCCTGGCCTATAAGTGAGTTCAAGATAGCCAGGGCTACATAAATCCTGTCTCAAAAAAAAAAATTATTTTTGTGTGTGTGTGTGTGTGTGTGTGTGTGTGTGTGTGTGTGTGTGTGTGTGTGTGTGTGTGTGTTTCAGGACATCCAGGGAGCAGGAAGTAGGAGACCAAGTAGACAAACTCACATCTCTTCCTCACCCAGGGTCCCTTGACATGTATGGCAGCCCGCTCTCAACTACCTATAACCCCAGTTCTAGGGGATCCAATGCCTCTGGCACCTACTCATGTGCACATACCCAACACATACAGATTTTTTTAAGCCAGGGGGTGGTGGCTCAGGCCTTTAATCCCAGCACTTGGGAGGCCGAAGCAGGCAGATCTCAATGAGTTTGAGACCAGCCTGGTCTATATATTTTCAGGTACATTCAAACCCCTTTGACTTGTGTGGTCAGAGCATCCAGATGAGCTCACCCTCTGTGTCCCATGACGGTTGACTGCTCAGCCCCGTCCTCCACCCACATCCCATCTCTGGACACAATGCTTTCCATTTCCTGCTGGGCTCCTCTCACTGGGAAGTGGCCTCATGTTTTTCTGCTGATTTTATTTAGACCGAGTCCTGGTTCTCTCGCTGGCTGCCTGGGAAGAAAAGGACAGAAGCTTATCTACCAGATGACAAGAACAAATCAGTGAGTGTTGTCCAGATGTAGCAGTCGCTTAGTAGGGTGGATAGGTAAGGATGGCCCGTCACTGCTTGAAAATGCAGTGTATTAGGATTCATACCAGACCTGAAAAAGAACATTCTCTGAAGTTGTGAAGTGTCTAAATCAGATTCTAATTCTTTTTAGTTTCATTGGACTGAATTTTTTTCTTTTAAAAATCTTGGCAGATTGTTTGGGATGAAAAGAAAAACCAGTGGGTGAATCTGAATGAACCAGAGGAGGAGGTAAGCAGTGTCTTTAGGCCCCTGTTTCAGGGGAAAATGCCTGCTTTATTCCTCGTCACCTGGGCAAGGCCTCCCTTTGGAGAGTCCTCACTGGTCTCCATCATGTTAAAGGCATTGCTGAGCTGTCTCTCCCTCTGCAGAAGAAGGCTCCACCCCCACCTCCAACATCGTTCCCCAGGGTTCCCCAGGCGGCTCCCACTGGGCCTGCAGGACCACCCATGGCCTCCGTGAATGTGTTTTCTAGAAAAGCAGGTAATAATAGCTACAGTGAAATCAGAGGCATCTGTATAGAACATGGTGCTATGGTATCCAGAGCTCAGTCAGCTGTCGTGATGCTTACGCTGTCCGTGCTAGGGAGAATGCATTTCCACCCTTGAGAGAAAAGCCCAGTTACCCAGTACATGAAGGGATCCAAGTTTTCTATTAGTAAATATGCAACCCGTGTGCCTGGGTAAAACGGAAACTAAGCTCATAGTCAATTCTGCTATGGGTCTCATTAGTTCCTCTGATTCAGCATGGATCAGGTTTGTTGGATATTTGAAGTCGCTCAGTGCTCACTGGAATTTGCCCCCTTCTCATTGGTAGGTGGGTCCAGAGCTCGCTATGTGGATGTTCTCAACCCAAGTGGAACACAGCGGAGTGAACCAGCTCTTGCTCCTGCGGATTTCTTTGCTCCTCTTGCCCCGCTGCCAATCCCTTCTAACTTATTTGTACCAAACCCAGGTATGCAGCTCATGCGTTGTTAGCCCTGCTTCTTGATCCATTTCCATCCATGATCCTCTGGCCCTCATCTTCTTAGAAGAATAACTGGGCCAAAGTGCAGAGGACCGAAGGCTTGTATATACGTCTTTGGCAATTGGACTTTCCTCCCTGAGGGTCAATGGTTGAACCCTGACATGTGGACTGTTACACAGAATGTCCCAGAGATTGGGCTGGGTGATGACTTGATGCCCCCTCATTCACAGATGCAGAAGAGTCACAACCTGCAGATGGGACTGGCTGTAGGGGACAGGCACCAGCTGGGACTCAATCTAAGGCAGAGCCCACCCTGGAAGCCAAGGTATATACAGTGCTGTAGGAAGAAGGCAAGGGGCTCCCTGTGTCCTTCAGGATTCCTTTGCCCTCTGCAAATCAGTGTCGGGTGTGACCAGGTTGACAGGTCGCACTGTCTGTATTTGTTTGGTAGAGTGATTAGAAGGTGAATCAAGGACTGAGGAAGGCGCTCAAGGTTCAGTTTGGAAAGAGGAAAAACTAAAGGCAGATGGTGGTGATGGCTGATTTAACAGTACAGTCCATTAATGTTTCTTGCTTTGAAGTGGTATGGGTGGGAATTGTTAGTTGAACATATTTTACCCAAGTTTTTAAAATCAAACAAAAGTTAAAAAACAAAGAATCAGGTAGCAGTGAAAAAAGTAAAGAAGGGACGAGAGCAGGGGAACCCCGCCTTATGGAAGCCTGTCCTGGTCTGGACCCCATACAGTTGGAGGACAGTAATGTGGGCTGTACACACGCTTGTGGGCTATGCCAGCAGGACAGTGGGGTCCTGGGGAAAACACCTTCTATGTGACCTCTCACAGAGGTGCCAGGGCACATCAGAATAGTCTTCAGGCTGTGTGACTACAGGAACAGGCAGTTTTCTTTTCCCTAGGTATAAAAGCTTAGACTCTTTGTGATTGGAGAGTTCCACATTTCACACTTTATATTTCCTCATAGGTGGTAAGCTCTACAGTATCAGCCCCTGGACCTGAACTCTCACCCTCCAAACCAGATGGCTCCCAGGGAGGAGAGGTAGGGAGCACCACTGGTGTATGAGTGCAGAGTGTGTGTGTGTGTGTGTGTGTGTGTGCGTGTGTGCGTGCGTGTGTGTGTGCGTGTGCATTTGTGTATTATATGTGTGCAAGAGAGGAGGTGAGGGCATGCATGTGCATGGGTGTGTGCATGTTGCATGTCTGGGGTGTGTGGGTGTGGTGGGGTACTCTGGCTGGGAATGGAGGCTCGGGCAGCTCAGTGCACTGCCCCATGATGACTCTTTAGAAGTATGTGCAGTGAGTAGGAGAAGAAAGTGCAAGATGGGAACACTTAATGTGTTTGAGTCATAGTAACATTTTAACTTGTATGATCACTCTTGCTCAGGAACTGAGTCAGGGTGGGGCTGACATCATCACCTTCTAGCCAGGTCTCCCTCACAGTATCCTAAGCGATTTCAGAACTTTGAGCTGTCACAAAGTATGAGCTAAGAGCTAGACAGATTTTTTTTCCCTTCTCCCAGCGTAATGATGGTTTTCTTAACCAAAACTGTGGGGGACATTTGAAGCTACCTCTGGCTGTCTTCATTTGAGTGACGTTGACTGTAATGGCGTCGTTAAGCTTTTAAACCAGCCGGCAGCTTGGAGCAGTGGGGCATGCTGATCTTCATGTGTGTATCTGTGTGTGTTCTTGCTGTCCATAGCTCTCGCGCTGTAGCTCTCTGAGCTCGCTCTCACAGGAAGTGAGCCGGCATTTCCATCAGGTACCTGTGGCTGGTGGCTCCCTCCACGGGGCTGGCTGTGTAGTCCCTGTATGTCCCTTAGAGAGTCTGTCATTCTCTTTACTTTGTCACTAACCCCTTGTGTTAACCGAGCATCGTGTGGGCAAAGATGCAGTTTTCCTTATGAAATGGCCTGGGTTTGTGATGTTGTCTAGATATGCTGTGGTAGACTTGCCTCACAGGGTTCAGAATGCTCAAGTGAGCTCCCTAACTCTGCTCCTTGTGAAGTGGCCTGACCCTACCATGCTATCAACATCTCCTGAATTAGGGCACTACTTGGGAAGAAAAATTTCTCCTTGCTAATGAGGCTTGAGGAAGTCTGTCTGTAGACAGTAGAAATGTGGACGTGATAGCCATCATGTGGCCTAACTAGAGGAGACAAGGGATGCTTTTCATCTTGTGTTTTGGAGCCAGGCTGTGTCCAAGCTTTCAATGAAAAGTCTTAGGGGGCATTTCTGACTACCCATGGCTCTAGAGCAGGCACAGTGTCCAGGCCTCCTAACTGCTTGACCAGCACTAATGAAGTCTCCGTGTCCCGCACTCTCTGTCTGCATGTTGTTCAGATTACTTTGCTGCATGGTGCTTTGACTTTGGTTGTGCCATGACCCATCCAGTAGTGAAAACAAGTGTTATCAGAGCTGCCTGCCTGCCTGTCTGTCTGTCTGTCTCTCTCTCGCCTATTTGGAACACTAATGGTCCTTTCTGAGGTGTGGCTTGTATCTACTGCTGGGACAACAGCTGCTGTGACACACTGGCTTGCTGAGGTCCTTCTCTCTGCTTCACAGGCTCCTGGAGACCACTGTCCTGCAGGGGCCACTCCTGGTGGGTCTGTGCCCTTTTACAACCCTGCGCAGTTGGTGCAGGTGAGTGACCTTTCCCTGTGTTCCCACAGCCCCAGCTTGCCTGCTCACTGAGGCTCCTTTGTTCCCTGGTTGTTCATTTGGGGGTTTTGTTTTGTTTTCTTACTTGTTTTTTTGTTTGTTTGTTTGTTTGTTTGTTTGTTTGAGACAGGGTTTCTCTGTGTAGCCCCAGCAGTCCTAGAACTCACTCTGTAGGTCTCTCACTTGACTTAATCTGCATCCTCTGCTTGTCTCGTAGTCCTCTCACTGCTTTGGGCTCTTCCGTTCAGGGCTTTTGTTTTTGTCACTTGCCATGACTAAGGGTTGGCTCCCACTATTGCCAACCTCCCATGCCTGCTCAGGATGCATGGCTTCCCTGAGTTAGCCATATATCACAGGCTCCCCACCCAGTCTTCTCCTCCTGCCACCTCCTTCTCTTCTACTTAAGAGCAGCTCTACCAAGGAGAGCCCTGGTTTGGGATTTTTCATTGTTTCATTCCTGATGAATCCCTCCGTCTGGGTGGCTTGGGGCCTCAGCACTTGACTCTTTTTTTTTTTTTAAATATTTTATATATATATATATATATATATATATATATATATTGTATATGTATATGTATATGTGTGTGTGTGTGTGTGTGTGTATATATATATATATGTATGTACACTGTAGTTGTTCAGACACACCAGAAGAAGGCATTGGATTCCATTACAGATGGTTGTGAGCCACCATGTGGTTGCTGGGAATTGAACTCAGGACCTCTAGAAGAGCAGTCAGAGCTCTTAACCACTGAACCATCTCTCCAACCCAGCACTTGACTCTTAAAGACCCTTTGGGTTGAGTGTTTGCTGGGTGCAGTTTTCAGATAGGAGGTTTTTTTTTTTTTTTTTTTTTTTTCGGGCTGGGGACCCGAACCCAGGGCCTTGTGCTTCCTAGGCAGCGCTCTACCACTGAGCTAAATCTCCAACCCCCAGATAGGAGTTTTATTCAGATCAGAAGTGCCCCCTGTAAGAGCCCAGGTCTTCCCTCTGTCTCTGAAGACTGGGACGGCATCTTTGCTCAAGGATCTGTACACCCATTCCCCCAATCGTGCTCTTGTGTACCTGTGCCCAGGAGAGGCTGGGATGTGCTGCGTAATTTCTCTCCTTCTCTCATCTTTTGGAGAAGTGTAGTCTGGCTTCTGTGGGGGCGGGATCTGTGGAGGGCATGAGCTCTAGGCAAGCATCTTTATTTTGGGGGACAGGGACTTAAACCAGACACTTAAACATGCTAGCAAGTACTCCACAGATTGAGATGCGGCCCTGGGGCAAGCAGCATGTGTGGGCTTGTTATGTTTGTTTTTGTTTTTAATCAAAGGACAAGCAAGCAAAGTTTATTTATTTAAACTTTTATTGTATGTGTATGGCTATTTTGCTGCATACGTAGACACACCATTTGCATACCCAGTGCCTACAGAGACCAGGAGGAGGCATCAAATCTGCAACTACAGTTTACAGATGGTTGTGAGTCATCTCGTGGATGCTGGGGATTGAACCCAGGTGATCTGGAGGAGCAGGAATTGTTTGTTTATTTTTCACATATGCCATACAAAGTTTATGGAGTAATAAAATAGTTCTTTGAAGCCAGGAAGAGCCAAAATGAGTTATCTGGGCAGGTATCTTAACATTCTGAGTGTGATGTTCTCAGCCCACTCTAACAGGGACCTTGCCCTCAGCTGTGCTAGACCCAGCCCTGGTTCCTCTCTGTCTAGTCCTCTTGAAGGTCTTGGGATCCTGTGCTAGGCTCTGAGCAGATGAGGCTGCTGCCAGCGTTTTTGTCCATATTTTCAACTATAAGATCTTATTTTTCTTTCGACCTTGTAGTTGAATAGTTCTGACAGATTTCTTGGGCTTGATCCCAGTAAGGTCTAGTGAGGGAGGAAGAATATATGCAGTGCTTTCTCGTGGCATGCGGCATCCCTGTGCTTTCAGGAACAGAAAACCATAGGCCACTAACCACCCTTGGACTCAATGAACCCTTAGCTGGCCCAGCTCTGTAGCACTAATTCAGCTCTTGTGACCTTGACAGAATTGGCAGAACAAAAACAAATCATGTCTGCAGTGCTGTGGCCTAGCAAACGCTGAGCAGCAGAATCTTGGCACCTACAGAAGGTCTTGCACTTGAAGCTAACATCTAAGAGTTTGCCCATTTGTCAGTCATCTGCAGATTTATCCTGTAAACCCATCCTGCTAAACATTCTCTGGGCATGAACACATGTAGGTCATTGCTGTTCCTTTTGTTCCAGGCATCTGTCACCTCGGGGACTTCAAGGCCAGGGAGGATTGGCCAAAGAAAATATGCGGCACTGAACTAGGATTGCTGCTGGATTCTTACTTGGCACCCTGAGAGGATTCGATAACTGTTCTTCAACAAGAACCAAACTAGCTGCCTCAGGTCCTGCGGATCCCAGATGGGCGTGGCAGCACTCAGAGCCGGTCATACTGTGTGTCTCCCTCCTTGCAGCCTATGTATATGAATTATTGAAAAATCGATTTCAAGGTTCCTTTCAGATGCTGGATAGAATGAATCTAATTCAAAGTCTTTTATGTAAAAGAACAGTGTTTCTTTTTTAGTTACTTTAGACAAATTAAGGTTTGAGTCACTTGAGAAAACCCCTGAAGAGAGGCTAGACAGGGCTTCACTACAGGAGAGCACAGTTCCTTGGAAACCAGGGCCTCTCTCACCTGAGAAATGGTGCAGACCAACCAGGGCCCCTTAGGTTGCTGAGAGAAGAGTGACTACTTGCCTGGAGAGGACTGACTACTGAGCTGCCTGGCCTCAGAGGAGCCCCAAGCTGCAGTGGGCAAGTGTGCCCTGTCCTGTGAACCAGGGAATACATGCCAGCTCCTCTAAGGGCACCAGATGGCCAAGGCTCACAGACTGGGAGGGAAGTGGTCACAAGGGCGTGTCTCTCAGAGAGTTCCCAGCCTCACTCCATTTTCTGTGGCCTGATTAGAGCTGGGTGGCTTTTACTGCTCAGAGCTTCCGGTCATGGCCCAGTCACTGGGCAGAGTCCCAGGGAGCTGACATGCTAAAGCTGCTGATCTGATTAACCAGGTCAAAAACTGGATGCATGCTGCAGAGTCCTGCCCTCCTAGCCAAGGGTTTGTGTGGAGCCTTCTAGCTGACTCATGTCACCTGCAGACAGCACTTAGAGACTTGGTGGTATCTTGGAGTGGCCTACGGTGTCCTAGCAGACACTCTGGAACCTTGCATCTCTACCCCAAAGCCCACCAAGGACCTTGAGCAGCTACTCACTGACTCACCCATATCACTTCAAGGAGCTGCCACCACATTCAAACTCAGAGCTTTAAGGCTTCACTGACTGTTCCTAAAACTACCCTTACACTCTAAAGACGAGGGGAAAGAGATTTAAAATATTTATACAAATCAGCAGGTAATTTGGGTAGAAAACATAAATGGTTTGTTATTAAATTTAGAAATTGTAGCACATGGAATTATACAGCCCTTCCTGGTTTTCTGGTTCCCCACATCATCTAGGGAAGGAAGACTCACAGAATGGTTTCCAGAATGTTCCATAGATGAGTGTACTTGGAGCCTCCTGTTCCTGTCATTAAGAAAGGCCTGTCCCTGGGTCATTAGCAACGTGTGTCCTTGCTGGGACCAGGCAGGACCCTTGCCTCTGGTGCAACCTTGCCCAGGCTCTGTGTTGACTGCCAACCACTTTTGATTCAAGAAGCTTCTTCCCTGGGAGCTGCTATTTTTCCAAAATTCACATTGTTAAATAAAATATTTTGGGCTCTCGAGTAACTTCCTTTGTGGCTTCCTCTGTGTTTTGAGGGTCAGGCTAGCAAGATCTTTAGAGTTGGTAGAGCCTTGGGTAGCTATTGGCTGTGACTCCTGGTGTCTGGTATGGCCTCTCTGCCTGGCAGGGCGGGAGCTCGTGTGGGGGCGTGGCTTCCAGGCACGGGGCTGCGGTCCTCCGGCCGCTAGGAGGCGCTGTGGCAGCGGTATGATCTTGGGCCGGGCGGTTCTCAGGACGACCACAGAGCGGGACCTGGGCCAGGGTGACCACTAGACTGAGCTGGGGCGAACCCGGGGCCGGGGCACGGGGCAGCAGTCGTTGTTCCAGCCGCCACCGTGACTGGGCTAGGCTCGCCAGCGCCGAGCCCGCCTGGATCAGACCTTGGGCGTCGGGCGGCGGGTCTGCGGCCGAACGGAGGGAGCAGGTGAGCCTAGGACGTTGAGCGTGTTGTCCTACTCTACCACGGTTGGGTGGAGGGCTGGTCCCGGGTGCTTGACAGACTTATGCAGCTCCGTGAAGTGCAGCCCTGACCCCCAGTGTCTGTTCTCACGAGGTCACTCTTAGGCTTCGGGGAGCTAAGAGATTTTTCTGAGTTTCCTTAGGCATCATCAGTGAGAACTCAAGTCTCCGGCCATGCAGCTACAGGCCCTGATCCAAAAGGACCGCCCCATGCCACAAAGAGAGCCACCCGAGTTTTCATGGCATCCGGCTGGCGGCCTCTGACGTGCATCCTTGACAACAAGAGTTGCTTGTTAATCTCCCAGGGAGAATCCCTTTCCTTATAGGAGGGCCAGGCTGAGTGGGTCAGGGCTGGCCGTGTCCGGACTATGCCGTCCAAGTCCGCTTGCCTGCGTCATACGGAGGCACCTGGGCAGCTGGAAGGCAGAATGCTCCAGGGACAGCTTTCGAACACCGAAAAGAAGCTCATCCCAACATCAGCCTCCTTACCAGCCGCTGACTCTCAGAGTTCACAGACAAACTCCATGCCTCCTTTAAGCATGCCAGCAAAACCAAGCAACCAGAACCTACAAGCCAAGGCAAACCTCATCACCCCACAGCCACCCATTAGACCCAAGTTGGAGAGAACCCTGTCCCTCGATGACAAGGGCTGGAGAAGGAGGCGTTTCCGGGGTAGTCAGGAGGATCTGACTGTCCAGAATGGGGCCAGTCCCTGCAGGGGTTCCTTGCAGGACTCAGTAGCCCAGTCTCCTGCCTACAGTCGTCCCCTGCCCTGCCTCAGTACATCCTTACAGGAGATACCTAAGCCCCGAAGGGCCACAGGCAGCGAGGGAGGGAGCCCATCCTTGTGGAGTGACTGTCTTTCTGGAATGATCAGCACCTCCTTGGACCTCCTGCACAGAGAGGCTGCCTCAGGTGGGCCCCACTCCAGGCTGGCAAGTTTGCGTGCTACACACACACCGCCAGCTATGGACCTCAACATAGCCTCCAGCTCCCTGAGAACAGCAAACAAGGTTGACCCTGAGCACACGGACTACAAGCTCCGCATGCAGAACAGACTGGTCAGGGCCCACAGCAACCTGGGCCCTAGCAGACCCCGGAGCCCCCTGGCTGGTGACGATCACTCCATTCACTCAGCCAGATCCTCTTTCAGCCTTCTGGCCCCCATCCGCACCAAGGACATCAGGAGCAGGTAGGGCTTCCAGGAGGGAGGGGCAAGGAGCTGTCATCCAGAGGCCTCCATCTAATCAGGCTGAGAGCTAATGGAGCCAGGCACGGTGGCTCGGTGGCTCGTGCTTGTAATCCCAGAGCTTAAAAGGCTGAGGTTGGCTAATCACAAGTTCAAGGCCAGCCTGGGCTATAGTGAACCACCATCTACATAAATAGATAAATGTAAGACTTGGAAATGGAAAATAAGGCAGATCTCCCATTCTCTCTCAGCAATCATGGCTGTCAGGGTTGGGGATTTAGTTCAGTGGTAGAGCACTTGCCTCGCAAGCGCAAAGCCCTGGGTTCGGTCCCCAGCTCCGGAAAAAAAAAAAAAAAAAAAAATCATGCCTGTCTCCTTCTGTCTGTATCCTTCCAGAACCTTCTCTTTGGGGCTCAGTGTCACCCAAAGACACCGTGAACCCGTGAAAGTCCCTTGTCTACCTCATTCTTTACATAGGCTCTGATTGCACGTTGCGTCCTGCTGGGCAGCTTGCTGTGTCTCAGTCGGCCCCTTGCTCTCTGTGTGGAGGGTCACAGGTTTCTTTAGCTGTGCTTTTTGAAACCACAGCCCATGAGGGGCACTCAGGAGCTCAGGTGATACCTGAAGGAGGTCTGGGTGCTATCCCGTCACACTTTGAGACACTTGAGACACACTTTATCAGAATGTTTAGACACCACTTAACCCACTCAACCAGGTGACATCCAGGGGCACACTTGCAGGGCCAAGGAACAGGCTTGATTAGCTTATCCTATGTCCTTGGAGAGCTTCCACACTGTCCAGAGCACAGGATCCCAGTGTCCAAGATGGGCACTTGCTGATATCCACTGAGACCTCTCACCGGCCACAGACATCCTGAGCCTGTCCAGAAGCTCTGCTTCTTGCTTGGCCTGACACCAGTAATGAACTTGTATGGACTTATATTGAAAAGAGCCTGAGGGACACCCCAGGATGAGCACTTTCTTGTATGACTTCCCTGTGCTGGCTCCCCTCTCTTGGGGCCACATCCTTCACGGGGGTCCTAGGACCAGAGCATGGCCTATCCAGATCTGGAGCCTCCTTTCCCAAGCTGCTCCCCTTCTGGGGTCTTGGTCTTGGCCTGTAAGGTGTATCTTACTATAGCTCTCCCATAACCATGTCGCTGGACATGTTGGGGAAGTGAGAGTGGGGAAGGTCTGGAGAGGCCCCGTGTTATTTCCAGGAGCCTCCTAAACAGGTGACTATGGACTAGAAGGCTTCGTGTGAGAGACTTCGAGTGACACGAGGATGCCTTGCTCTAGGTCAAAGGACCCTTGCTTTCCTCTGAGAGCGGTGTGGTCTCTTACAGTATGGTTTCTGCCTGTATCTCCAGGTGGTCATCTGTAAGCTTCCCAGTCAGTGACTCCAGCCCTGCTAACTGCAGGGCCCTCTTCTGGAGATGTCGGGGTGCTTATATCTGCACAGACAGCTTCCAAAGAGAGCCACATACTGAAGGGCCTCAGGTGGACACATCTTTAGTGGGGCCACCATTCAGTTCCCTTTAGTTGCTGGAGGTAGGCCTCACTCCCAGCGCCCTACCTGTATGCAGCCCTCTATGCCGCACCTTCTCTAAGCCTGGCTCCTCCACGGCCTTGGCATCCTAGCTCCTCGGGTCATTCATTAGTAAGCTGGAGGTGGGATTCCCTGGAGCTCCAGGCGTAGGCAACTGTGAGCTGGGCAATAGTACTGGACATCAGACTAAGGGCCTCTAGGGAAGCAGCAAGCTTTGTTTGTTTTGTGTTTGTAGCCCCTGTGGGTTCAGGAGATCAGGTTCAGAGATTCACCCCCCTCTCCCTAGTGCTGGGATTAAAGCTGTGAGCTGCACTGCCTGAAGCACTCCTAACCACTGGACCATCGCACCAGTTCACAGGGGTCTGCTTTTAAAGTTTACTTTACATCCAGATGGATACTCCCCTCCCATAGCCCCTCTCCCTGTTGTCCCCTACCCTTCCCCTCTGAGACAGTGGAGGCTCCCCTGGGTTTTCCCCCCACCCTAGCATATCCAGTCTCTTCCAGACAAGGCAGCCCAGCTAGAATATATCCCACATTACAGGCAACAGCTTTTGGGATAGCCCCCACACCAATCATCTGGGACCATGTAAAGACCTAGCTGTGTATCTGCTACACGTGTGCAGGGGCCTGGGTCCAGCCCACGTATGCTCTTTGGTTGGTAGTTCCGTCTCTGAGAGCCCCACCCCACCCCCAAGGGTTCAGGTTAGTTCATCCTGTTGGTCTTCCAGTGGAGTTTGTATCCCCCTCGGGGTCCTCAATCCTTCCTGGCGGGGGTCTTTTTAAAGAGTACTGTTTCTACTACCTTCAAAGCATTGTTTTGTGCAATCCATAGGAAGTGGAAATGAGTCGGAGTGATATTCGTGGACCCCTATTGAATCACAGGGACGTGATGAGGGAGGGGCTTCCTGCCTCATACCTCACAACTGCATCTCGGTCTAGATCAGTGGTTGGCATGTCGCAGCTGTCAGCTCTTTCTGCCTCAGCCTGTAGCCACTCTCTGGGAGAGTGCCTGGTACTGGTGTGGCAAGAAGGGCGGTGGTGTTGACAGCACTTACTGTAGGACACAGATTCGTTTTGTGTGAGTCATGAAATAGTGCTATTGTGTTCCTTTTCAACAATTTGAAAAGTATGAAAACTATTTACTTATCTCGTGGGCATTGGTGTTTCGCCTGCATGTGTGTCTGCGTAAGAGTATTGGATCCTCTGGAGCTAGGGTTACAGCGATGAGCCGCTATGTGTGGGTGCTGGGAATTGAACCCAGGACCTCTGGAAGAGCAGCCAGTGCTTTGAACTGCTAAGTCAGCATCTCTCCAACCCTGGTCGGTCTGCCAGCTGCTGTTGCAGAAGAGGCCCTGGCTTCCCCTCCAGGGCATCTTGTTCCCAGAGGCCACCAGGTTGCAGTAGCTGACCTACTAAAGAAAAAAGAATTGCACTTAATTGTGTATGCATGCACATGTTCATGGGAGTGCATAGTGAGTACGTGTAAATCAGGACGGTGTGTGGGAGTTGGTTCTTCCACACCATGTGAGGAATCGAACATAGACTGTCAGGTCAATGGTGAGTCATCTCACCAGCCAGACCCTCCATTTACTTTTTTCTTGTGACAAGGTCTCACTAGGTAGTCTTGGCTAGCCTGGAACTTGCTATGTAGACTAGGCTGGCAAGGAAATCACAGAGATCTGCTTTTAGGATTAAAGGCTTCCATGCCACCTTTACTCAGAAGATCTGGAGTGCCCTTCCTAAACAGGTTGGGAAGAAGCTATGCTCCCTAAGGCTGGGCCCTGGAATTAGCTTTTACCCTGCTGCTGCCCAGTCATGTTCTGTAGCCATCTGGACAAACTGTGTGACTCCCTAATTTGGAGGAAGCAGAGACAGCTTACAAGGATGGACATGGGGCTTTGGGCTGCCAACTGAAGGACTAGTCTGTGTCTACCCTGTGCTCCATGGTTCCTTCCTAATGATGGCCCAGGACTTTGCCTTACCAGGTTAGTGTGTAGACCCAACAAGCATCTTAGTGACTTTCATTCATCAGCTTGGAGGTGAGGTCAAGAAGGTCCTCCCTACGGCAGGACCTGTAAGTCTACCTCCTGATGGCTTAGAGACCTGCATGCACCCTTATGACCGTCTTCCCCGCGGGGTTCAGGAACATGGGTTCTGGCTTCAACTGGCTGTTGTTCTCAGAGACTTGATTAGAATCTGGTACCCAGAGGAACATGGTTTTATTCATGCATTCTTAACAGGTTTGGCCAAAAACAGTAAGGAAGGACAGGGTAAGCATTGTGGAGCGTACATTCACCCAGCTGCCCAGAGACAGAAGCAGAGCTCTACAGTGGAAGGTTGAGAGCAGCCTGGACACAACAAGACCTTGTTTCTGAAAGAAACCAGAAAGAAAAGAAAGAAAGAAAGAAAGAAAGAAAGAAAGAAAGAAAGAAAGAAAGAAAGAAAGAAAGAAAGAAAGGAAGGAAGGAAGGAAGAAAGAAAGGAAGGAAGGGGGTTGGGGATTTAGCTCAGTGGTAGAGCGCTTGCCTAGGAAGCGCAAGGCCCTGGGTTGGTCCCCAGCTCTGAAAAAAAGAACAAAAAAAAAAAAAAAAAAAAAAAGAAAAGGAAGGAAGGAAGGAAGGAAGGAAGGAAGGGAAAGACAAGACATGGCTCAGTTGGTAGCGGGCTTGGCTTAGCATGTATGAAGCCTTGGTCCCACCTCTAGCATCACCAAAAATAGGAGTCGGGTGGCTAGAGAGATGGCTCAGCAGTTGAGAGCCCTGGCTATTCTGCAGAGGACCTGGGTTTGGTTCCTGGCACCCATATGGTGGCTCACAATCATAACTCCAGTTCTAGGAGGTCAGGCAAAACACATAAATGAAATAGGTTGGTTTTTTGTTTGGCTGTTTGGTTGGTTGGTTTTTGTTTTGTTTTTAATTAAGCCAAAGGGGGTTGGGGATTTAGCTCAATGGTTAGAGCGCTTGCCTAGGAAGCGCAAGGCCCTGGGTTCAGTCCCCAGCTCCAAAAAAAAAAAAAAAAAGAACCAAAGACACGAAAATCACTTAGGACTCCTTTCAGCTGGTATTGGAGTGATGCTATGTCTCTGTCCCTTCTGGAGCCCTAGGAAAGGGCAGTAACATAGTAAGTGGGGGCAAAGTGAACCCATGGCACAGGCACTGAGGGCTTCCTTTGGAGGTGCGGTAGGGAGTGATGGCTGATGGGAGGTGTGTGGAGTTAAGAGGGAGGAGGATGCCAGCACTGTATTGTCCCCATATCCCAGCTCTCCTCTGTCACCACAGGACAGCTTCGGTGTGTCTGGGACCCTGTTTTGCACTATGGCACGTGCTGTTCAGGTAGAACTGGTTAGTGGGCGGGCATGAGGACTAGGGGACATTACCTTGGAAGAAATGGGAGAGCACCTGGGCTCCTAGAACAAAGGCAGCTCCCATGCCACTGCAGCCGGGCGAGCGGGCGGGCAGGCATGGAAAGGATGTCTTGCTGAAGCAAGCCTGCGAGCTCGAGAAGGGGCAAGCAGTGCTTTTGCAGGAACAAATGCAGGAACGAAGGTGACCAAGTGGCGAGCTTCAGCTTCCCTCAGTCGGTTGCAGCTGGCTTAACCCTGAGGCAGAGCCAGGGCAAGCAGGCAGGGAAAAGATAGAGCTTCAGCGGCAAGTGGGGATCAAGGCAGAGAGCTGCCCTGTGTCAGAGTGCATGAGGAGAGGACAGTGGTAGGGATCTAGAACAGGGACACTGTAGTCTTGTACTGAAATGGCATTTGGGGGAAGTGGCTTCACCGACAGCATTTAGAGGAAGCCACTCTAAATGGGACAGTGTGTGTGTGTTCAGGCAGCAAGCTCACAGGGACTTAAATTCTTTTAGATTCCTTTTATGCACATGTGAGTCCCAGGGGCTCCAGCATCCCCTTCTGGACTCCACAGGCACCAGGCACACATGTGATGCCCACATACATTCAGGCAAACTCTCATACACATAAAATACAAATAAAGCACAACCTCCTGGAACTGGAGCTAGGGATGTTTTGAGGCACCATGTGGGACACAGGAACCAAACTCGGGTCTTGGAAGAGCAGCTAGTGATTTCAGTGCCGAGCCACTCTCCAGCCCTGAGGTTTAGATTTCATTGCCGTAAACACAGCTTGCTGGGCAGACAAGCTACCCCATCGCTCCTCTCCGGAACTTCTGCGTTTCTGTACTGTGGGGATGGAGCTGAGCAATAGGGCAGATTCAGTCACCAAGGACTGTATCTGTTCAGTATCTCTGTACAGGCTGGCTGGGCAGCCCCTAGAGCACATGGTGCACACATATGTCCTGGGTAGGTCAGAGCTCCACCACACTAAGTTAGGGCTGTATTTCAGCTTGATGGGTGTTGCCTCATTCCGTTGAGACCTGGAGACAGACTGAATTCAGGGGGAGATGGGTGTTAATTGTGTTGTTGTGAGGGTGGTTCTGCACTCTGGCTAAGGAAACCCCAACTGTAGGGGTAACACTGATGGCTGGTATGGTCACGGTTGTCCTCAGGGCCCACGTGGCTTATAGACCCTGTGGCTTACAGAACTGATACCTTTAGAGAGAGTGGCCCCAAAGGTACCTGCCCTGAGTGAAGGAGCTCCTGGGTCACTCTGGCATCACTGAAGCTGGCTACTCACTCGCTTCTTCTTTTTGTAGGAGCTATCTGGAGGGTAGTCTTCTGGCCAGTGGGGCCCTGCTAGGGGCAGACGAGCTGGCCAGGTACTTCCCAGACCGAAACATGGCTCTTTTCGTGGCTACCTGGAACATGCAGGGCCAGAAGGTGAGAGGGGTCACAGTGAGGTAAGGCAAAGGCAGCTGGGCTCCATGTCCTTGGGGTCCAACCCTGAGGCCCCAGCATAGTTCACTGGTCACGGCAAAGACATAAAGATAGGCAAGTTAGGCTACCTTTGTCTGTGAGTCCTCATGAGGGACCAGGGTTGGGCGTGCAGGGTTGGAAGGCTGGTCAGGCCTCCCAGGCAGCACAGACTAAGTGCCTGGTGATGGGGACAAATGAACAGTTGTGCTCAAAGAGGGAAGCTGAAGTATCTGACATGTCAAGGTCCCCGGAAGACCAGACCTACAGCTGTGCACACTTCTCTTTAAAAGAAGCTGTTTCTGGACCACTTCAGGTGATTGTGCAGGGCCTTGCTCTTGAACATCGGCCCCCTGACGTGAGGGAGCTCAATGGCCTTGACTGTTTTGTGGTCCTCACTGCAGGAGCTTCCGGCAAGCCTGGATGAGTTTCTGCTTCCCACCGAGGCTGACTACACACAGGACCTGTATGTCATTGGCGTTCAGGAGGGCTGCTCTGACAGGTGAGGCTCCACTCAGCCTCTTCTATTGAATGGAGCCTCCAGCATCCTGTATGGACAGCGCACTGAAGAGAGGGACCTGGGGCCCTTGTAGAACTGAAGCAGTGTGGATCGACGAGGGACCTCCATGCCTCACTGAGTCATAGATTTCAGGTTTTGTCAGCAATTTTCCCAGGGAGCACAGAGGCAGCAGAGAGGCACTAGGCCATCTCTGTTCTGGTCACACTCTGGCGCCCTGACTGATTTCTCTGGAAAGTGGTTGCACAGCTGTGTGCTCCTCGCTGTAGTTTATGGGGTTTCCTGGCCTGTGTGAAGACAGCATCAGACTGTGTGTGCTGTGGGGAAGGGAGCCCGTCAGAGATGGGGCCCACCCTGCTAGCCTGTAGGTCTCTAGTAACTCACATGGGTCTGGGTGGGATTGGAGATCTACATGTGCCCTCAGGTTGAGGTCTTGGGCCTGAAGCCAACCTGAAGAGTCTCATGGTGCATGAAGAGGCCTTTGGCCTGGTCATCCTCAGTACAAGATGAAGTGTGGGGTCCCCTGGGAGTGCTTCCAGAGGCTCGGGGCAGCATATGGGGGGAGGGTGGAGCTGAAAGGCCCCATCTAACCTGCCTCCTCCCCACAGGCGGGAATGGGAGACACGCTTGCAGGAGACACTGGGCCCTCAGTACGTACTGCTGTCATCAGCAGCACATGGGGTCCTGTACATGTCCCTGTTTATCCGTAGGGACCTCATCTGGTTCTGCTCAGGTAGGCAATACCACGGGGCTTCTCCCCCCACCTCCTCCTCTCTGTCCCACCTTGTCTGTTTCCCTCCCCCTCTCTCATATATGTGCTCGTACCACAGAGCCCATGTGGTTGGTTATAGGACGACCTGCAGAGTCAGTCCTTCCACCATATGGGTTCTACGATCAACTCTGGTCTTGTCCTCAGGCCCTCACCATGGCTCTAGGTATCCCCATAATCCAGGCTTTATTCACACGTGGACCCTGTCCACGGGGGTCTCCTCACAGCAGCCTGCTCCCTCTCAGGCAAATGTGCACTTTGTGCTTGGGATCCAGCCTTTGAGGTTCCCCTGTCTGAGAACACAACACACAAGCACACCTAGTACAGTTGTGTCTGTGCAGGCCCTGAACCCCGTTCCTTGCCCTGCAGAGGTCGAGTACTCCACGGTAACTACACGCATCGTGTCTCAGATCAAGACCAAAGGGGCCCTGGGCGTCAGCTTCACCTTTTTCGGCACCTCCTTCCTCTTCATCACATCTCACTTCACCTGTAAGTGTCTGCAAGCACAGTCCCGACACTGGCTTCTGAGCCTCTGTCCGCCTGAGGTGCCAGTTCCGGGCTAGTAATGGTGGGTTCTCCCTCAATAGTCTGATACTCAGAATGTCACTGTTGTCAACCACCATCCTCTGAGTCAGAGCCCCACAGCAGACAACTGGGTAGGATTTGGGGACAGTCAAGGTATGGGGCAGTTCAAGTGTCTCTTCTGCCTTTGTCCCATAGCTGGAGATGGGAAGGTAGCAGAGCGGCTACTGGACTACAACAGAACCATCCAAGCCCTCGCCTTGCCCCGGAATGTGCCAGACACAAACCCCTACCGCTCTAGTGCAGGTGAGGACTACAGCTGCACAGGACACTCCAGCAACATGACTGTTCCGTCCCTTGTGCCCAGACAGCTTAGCAGAAGCCACTGGAGGGCTTATGAGAATCATGTAGTCCTTGTAACTGATATAGCCATTGGGTTTGCAGCAGGGCAGATGGGAGCTCACAAGGTCCAGTGGCTTGCCCAGGGCTGTCATTGTTTGTCCACAAGTCCTCTGTAAGACCACTTCCTGGCCCTCACTGAGCTGTGAGAGGCCGATAGCTGGTTAGCCTGCTGTGTGCATCCTGGACTGCACAGCTTCCCAGTCCTCTGCAGTCATTGACCTTGGCTGCGCCTGTCCACTCATCTCCTGGGGGAGCTGTGGTTCTGTTGGGAAGGGGACCCAGACAAAGGAGGCCCTATTACTGGGCCTAGAGCCCATCCATTTGTCAGCAGATCAGAGCAGATAAGGGAGGTCAGTACCAATGTATTCTCCCACATGTGCCCAGGGGATGTCACTACCCGGTTTGATGAGGTCTTCTGGTTTGGGGACTTCAACTTCCGCCTAAGTGGTGGACGAGTGGCTGTGGAGGCCTTCCTGAAGCAGGACCCAGAGGTGGATGTGCTGGCACTCCTGCAACATGACCAGCTCACCCGGGAGATGAAGAAAGGTAAGTGGCCTGGGGAGCAGCACCTCAGACATGGCCGGCCCTCCCTGAACTCTCCTGTGTTGCAGGGTCCATCTTCAAGGGCTTTGAGGAGGCAGAAATTCACTTTCTCCCATCCTACAAGTTTGACATTGGGAAGGACACCTACGACAGCACCTCCAAGCAAAGGACACCCTCCTACACAGTGAGTATGTAACTTCAGCCTGGCCACAGGACTCCTGCCAACCACAGCTCATGTCAAGCAGTGTAAGACTTACACTCAGCAAACAGCCAGGTTAGCCAGCCTAAGACTTTAGTCCTGAGGCCAGTGACCACGTGCTCACAGCCTACTGGGGGTAGAGGACAGTACTCTGAACGCATTACAGGCCATAGTTGGATTCACACCGAGTCCATCTGCCTGGCACTCTGAGAACAAGAGGGAAACAGCTGCACTCTCCCTGGCTTTTCCACCAGACCATGATTCTTTGGTATACAGTGGCTCCTGGGGACCCTGGAACATTCATGAGGTGAGAGAAAGGCAGCCCCTTGTTCTCAGAGGGCTGGAAGGGAACAGACAGCATCCACATAGGTCTTTAAATGCCTAACGATCATACTGTTGAGTGGGGAGGGCTCCCTGACTGAAACAGCTAGGCTAGGGCTGCAGGTTACACGGCTGCACAGGACACCTACAGCAGAGTGACAGTCTCTGCTTCATCATCTCTTCTGAAGGACCGAGTCCTATACAAAAGCCGTCACAAAGGTGACATCTGTCCCATGAAGTATTCCTCTTGTCCTGGGATCAAGACTTCAGACCACCGTCCTGTGTATGGCTTGTTCCGGGTGAAAGTGAGGCCAGGACGAGACAAGTAAGCCCCTGCTCGCCCCTCAGAGCTGGCTGAAGCTTTGGGGGTTCCCGCCAGTTCTCAGTTGGGGTGTTTTGGGATGGATGACAGGCTTAGGTAAGGAGCGTGCCCATGCTTCATGCAGCCCTAGGCCATTATGGATTTGCTTTCCTCAGAGCCGAGATCCTAGCAGTTCTCAGGGTATCCATCCCTACAGCCCCCCAGGCTATTAACCTTTGTGGTTGCATGAAGCAGCAGCTTGTTCTGTGACCTGGTTCCCTAGGGTTGAGCAAGCCTGGGGCAGTAGGTCCAAGGAGGCATCAGCGTCCCCTTCTTTTGGCACTTCCACACCCAGAGTTATGGGGCTCGAGCAGCCTAAATGGGATGAACCCTAACCTCTGGACAGTGGCCCATCCTCTATGGGGCTCAGCAGGCCTTCATCGAGTGAAGTTGAGGCCAGCTCTTATTAAAGGTCTTTCCTCCACAGCATCCCGTTAGCTGCCGGCAAGTTTGACCGAGAACTGTACTTGATAGGAATTAAAAGACGAATTTCAAAAGAGATTCAGAGACAAGAAGCACTGAAGAGTCAGAGCTCCAGTGCTGTGTGCACTGTGTCTTGAAGTTACCAGACCAGGACTGGCCAACTGCAGCTGAGGGACCAAGGTCACGGCAAAGAGATGGGCTTGTTCGCCAGCGCTCCTGTAATGCTGGGTTCTGACTAACCACAGCGAGGCTCTCCTGCTCTCAGCAGACCCCACCCCTCAGGACTGTCAGGAGTGGGCTGTGGCCAGGGCAAGCCTCTTCTATATCATGCTCCCACAGGCACATGGCAGGGATTTGGTGAGTGGGGCGTGTGGACACCAAGCCACAGATTCACGCCGTGCAGCAGTCCTGACTTCTTGCCCTTGAGCACTGCAGTCTTTTCAACCTTTTATTCCTGTTCTCATGCTAGAGCCCAGGTTCTAGGTCTGTATCCTAATAGCTCCTTTCCTCCAGGGAAAGATCAGACCACCTCTGGTATCTTAGATGCTCAGTGCCTAGAACCTGCCAGGACTAGAATTCTTGGATATTCCCCACAGACATTTTGATAGGCTTTGAGGTTCTGCATCCTGGTCCCAGGCTCCCAACCCACAGTTGAGTAGGGACCTCTCCTCTCTGCAGGCTAAGCCCAGCTCTATTGACTCAGTTCCTAGGAGCTTCGGAGCATTTGCTTTTGTGTTGCTCGTCTCAGGAAGGAAGGCACTGGAATTGTGTTGCTAGGCAGCACCTTGCTGGGTCTCACTCCGTGAAGAAAGCTTAGGCCTCATCATTCCTCTCAATCAACCCCATCCCTCAGAGACATAGCCTTGAATGTACAGACACCTAAGGGCATCCACTCTAGTCTTCTAAATTATTTATTTTTCCATATTTATATTTTTCAATAAATAAGGATATATTCAACTGTAAACTCTTTCTGACCAAGGACTGAACCTTGTAAGCAGTCTGCATGCATCTCAGGGCCTCAGACACCGCAGGGTTTTAAAAAGGCAGAGAAGTCAAAGGCAGCAAATTTGGTCTCAGCTGTCAGCTACGACTCAGTCCCATCTCAGGTCCCTCTGTGTGTTGCCCCTGCTCACAGCCAGAAGCAGCAACAGCTGGGAAGTGACGACTTGGGTCCAACGAACCACAGTGAAATAAGCCAACAAATGAGATGGAACTCACCAGCACCAGCTTCTAGAATGTGGGTGTCACAGAGCCAAGTGGCCTGCTTCAGTAACCACTCAGATGAATGTCAGTCCAATCAGCGAGCTGCATGTTCCCCTGGGAAGGCTGAGAGTAGTGGAGCTGACTAAACTCTTCCTGGCTGGAATAAGGTTTGCTGTGGCAGTTCCAGACAGTTTTCTCTGTAGCCCTGGCTGTCCTGGAACCCTCTCTGTACACTAGGCTGGCCTCAAATTCGGAGAACCACTTGCATCTGCCTCCGGAGTGCTGGGATTAAAGGCGTGCGCCACCACCGTGACCCAGCAGTTTGGTACCTTGGAAAGTCCTAGGAATTCCCAGTTTGGCCTGAGATCAAGATCGAAAGTCTTGGAGTAGGGGGCAAAGTGCAGCCATAACAACTTACATTTAGAGGGCATTTCAGTTTCGAAAGCTAAGCACTTAAGCCATTGCAGATCAAGGGGGAAATCTAAAAACTAGGCTTTGTAAGTAATTATGAGATACAACTGGCATGGTAACTCATACTTAGAAGACCAGTAATTGAGGCCAGCCTTGTCTCTATATTGAGTTATGGGCCAGCCAGGGCTAAGTAGACCCTATCTGAAAAAGCAAAGGGGTGGAAGACTGAAATACCTTCAGGCTTGTTAAAAAAACTTAAGCTTTAGAAATGAGAAGGCCAGGTGTGGTGGCACTTGCCTATAATCCTAGCACTTGGGAAGCAGAGGCAGGAGGGTCTGTGGGTTGGAGACGAGCGTCTCCTGGTAAGTCTCAGCCAGTCAGGGCTATACTGTACTGAGGTCCTATTTGAAGGGAAAACAGTGAGTACAACGATCCATGCCTGTGCTCCTAACAGTGGGGAGGCCCTGTGTGCTTTCAGATTGCAGTGTTGTCTCCCTAGAACCCAGAGACCTCTGATCTTCCCCAGCTTCCTTGCTCCAGAATGTCTAGCGGCCAGACAGCACCTGCTTTGGCAGACACTCAGGGAAAACACATGTTAGATGAAGAACAAGCCACTTGGTGTTTGAGAGACACAAAGGTGCAGTGGCAACAGTAACTTTCATTCAAGTTTCCAGAGCTTCCCTGTTGGCACTGTTCACAGACCTAGCTATTCTTATGCAGTGTCCACACCTACAATAATATGCACAGAAGCACTCTGCAGCCTGCCCTGGAGGGCTCTACCGGAACAGCCGGTATGTTCTGGGCAGGCGCCCATCTCTGCTGGACAGTGCTGCCTGGATGTGTTCATAGGTGGGCAGGTCAGTCAAATCACCCAGGGCGGCCACAGCAGGCTTGCCTCGGAGCATCTTGGAAGCAACCCTCTTGATATCTTCCGGCTTCACATTGCCTACAACAGAGAGTAAGAGGCAGTGAGGGCAAGAGCAGAGTTTCCATCTCCATCTCAAACTGTGTGTGCACTCAGGCAGAAGAGCCCTGGTCCACGTCACTCCCACCACTGGGGTGTGGGTGAGGGCTCTGGGGGACTGACCCAGGTAAGTCAGTCGAAGGGCAAAGCAAGTTTCCATTAAGTGGGCAACTACAGTGGCTTAAAATGAATTTCAAGAGGAGTAGTATGGGCCTGTACTCCCAGCACTTCCAGCACTGGGAAATCAGAAGCAGGAGGCTCAGGACCAACACCAGCTTGGGCTACACTAGACCCTGTCTCAACAGCAGCAGCAGCAAATATTTTCAAACACACGAGCGCAGACAATCAAAGTGATGCACACTCGGAGCTAAACAGGAAGGTACAGAGTTTAGGCCAGCCTGAGCTGTGAGTCGGTCTATGAGACTCAAAAACCACCCAACACTGGAGGGCACAGCCACCCATCAGGAGGCTCGTGTTAGACAGTGAGTGAGTTGTCGTAAGTTCACGTTATTTTCTAGTCTGAAGAAAAAAACCTAGATTCCTTCCCTCAGTATTCGCTGGCTGGCAGGCAGGCAGGCAGGCAGGCAGGCAGGCAGGCAGACAGATGTGCGCATACATACACATATACACAGGTACACACACACACACACACACACACAGAGCGAGCATGGCCTTCAGAAGGAATCCCAGAAATCCATCCCCTAGGCCCCAACAAGGTCAGCACTTTCTAGAGATGAGGGACATTTCTCATGAGGGACAGGGCCATCACGTGGCTTCCAAAGCCCAGGCAGGTGGACTGAGCTGTCTTTAGAGGATAGGTGACAGTACCCAAGCTGCCCCCGCCTAAATTTCTGTCCCAAGCTTCAGACCCAATTCAGATTAAACAGAAACCAGGAGACACACTGCCAGAGCCACAGGGCAAACCTGTAACGAGCTCCATTATTCCAGCCCAGCGGCACTGTCCTACTACTGCCACCACCTCCTTCCCAAGGCTGAAGGGCCTAATTAGTACAGGATGGAGCTGGGAAAGGACCTGGGGTGTGGTGCGGCAGACAACAGGGGACCCATCTGTCATCTGCATCTCAAATGAGCCCAAGCCAGGCTTTCGGCATACTCAGGGCGTACTCACGAATGAGTGTGCACAGCTCATGGGGCAGCTTTCTTGAATGTGTAGCCAACACCTGCCTCCCCACATCCTCAAAGATCACAGGCCTGGACTCCAAGTTCATCATGAGCATGGACATCAGCTGTGTCTTGGCCCGCTCCAGCTCCACCTGAGGACCAAACACCGTCAGTCACCTCTACAGCTGGCTCAAGCAGGCAGAGGGGCTGGCCAAACATGGCCCAGTAAAAAGGCCTCCCAGTGCCCAAAGATGAGCAGAGTGGAGGGGGTGACCCCGTCTGGTCTCCAGTCTGGCACACCCAAGCATGGGAGGAACTACACTGGAAAAGCCATTATCACACCTGAGAGACACATGTCCCATCTCTGCTGCCTGTCTGAATCACAGCAGCAAGCATCAGGAAGCCACACCTGGTTGCACAGGAAACCAGAGGTGTTTGATTCTGGTGCTCGGAGTCCTAAACATAGGACCCAAGCCACCATCGCCTAGTGCTACCAAGGAGGCAGCAAAATCTATGGTTGAGCCTCTGGCCAGGTATGAACTTCAAATATGGCACTGAAAAATCAGGACCAAATGTGGACAGACCAAGCTGGGTGTGCAGGTGCTTGCTTGTGAGGCAAGCATGCAGGATGCAGGGGACTAGAGGACTCCAAGTTTGAGGCCAGCCTGGCCATCATATGTTTGTCTTAACACGAGTTATTTATGACCTAATCAATTTCAGGCAAATACTTAATAGTGTATACTAATCTGACTTTAGTGGAAAGCATTTTACCAAGGTATTAGTGGAAACACAGAGCATTAATTTTGGCAATGCTGGGGGTGGAACCCAGGGTCTTGAGCAGACCTAGTAAGCTCCCTACCACTGAGACCAAACCTTGGTCTCTTTTAAGACAGTCTTATACATTACTTCAGGCTGGCCTCGAACTCATCACCTCCTACCTCCGCTCCCTGAGAGCTGAGAGCACAGGCATGCACGTGCAGTAATGAGAGCTGCGAGCGCAGGCATGCACGTGCAGTAATGAGAGCTGCGAGCGCAGGCATGCACGTGCAGTAATGAGAGCTGCGCGCGCAGGCATGCACGTGCAGTAATGAGAGCTGCGCGCGCAGGCATGCACGTGCAGTAATGAGCTGCGAGCGCAGGCATGCAGTGCAGTAATGAGCTGCGAGCGCAGGCATGCAGTGCAGTAATGAGCTGAGAGCGCAGGCATGCTGCGTGCAGTAATGAGAGCTGAGCATGCAATGAAGCTGAGGCGCAGGCATGCAGTGCAGTAATGAGAGCTGCGGCGCAGGCATGCGCGTGCAGTAATGAGCTGAGAGCGCAGGCGTACTGCAGTAATGCTGAGATGCAGTAGAGAGCTGAGCGCAGGCATGCATGCGTGCAGTAATGAGAGCTGAGGGCGGAGGCATGCACGTGCAGTAATGAGAGCTGCGCGCGCAGGCATGCACGTGCAGTAATGAGCTGCGAGCGCAGGCATGCAGTGCAGTAATGAGCTGTGAGCGCAGGCATGCACGTGCAGTAATGAGAGCTGCGAGCGCAGGCATGCACGTGCAGTAATGAGAGCTGCGAGCGCAGGCATGCACGTGCAGTAATGAGAGCTGCGAGCGCAGGCATGCACGTGCAGTGAATGAGCACGTGCTGAGCTGCGAGCGCAGGCATGCACGTGCAGTAATGAGAGCTGAGAGCGCAGGCATGCACGTGCAGTAATGAGAGCTGAGAGCGCAGGCATGCATGTGCAGTAATGAGAGCTGTGAGCGCAGGCATGCACGTGCAGTAATTGCTCTGCTTCGCAGTGGTTTTCATTTTTAGGCAGGTTTTTATTTTTTCAATAATGTTATCTTTTCTCCTTAAAAAGACAGTGTGTGGTATGTGGTCACTGAAGAAAACTTGCAGAAAGACAAAATTCATGTCTGAGCAAATCACCTGGTCTTTACAAGCTCTGGCCCAGGAAGTGACAAAACTTCCAAATATTAACCAAAAGACAGGCAGGCAGGCAGCGGTGGTGTACTCCTTTAATCCAGTATTTGGGAAGCTAATCAGGTAGTTTTGAGTTCAAGGCCAGCCTGGTCTACAGAGCAAGTTCCAAGACAGCCAGGGCTACACAGAGAAACTACTTCTCTCAAAAGAAAAAAAAAAAAAAAACCAACAAAAACTTAGCTTCCAACACAAAATGGGCCAAGAAAAACCTTGCATTTGTCTGTCTTACACAAATGGCCATTCTGTAGGAACTTAGAGAAGAACACTAGGACACTATCCTTGGGACACACTCGGAGGCTCCACAGTGAGCAGCTCAGCCTGTGACTCCTACACCTGTGGGACACAGCTACATCAGGTGCAAGGGATGCCCCAGGCCTTACCAAATCCACCGTTCGGCCCATCAAGATAAACTCCTTTGTGATGATTTCTACCATTTCTCGAACCTACAAAAGATATGAGACGAGGGCGTGAGCTGAAGCCCTGGCCTGCTGACCCTCACACACACCCTGCTCCCCCATCCGGAGCTCCGGTACGACTGTGGAGTGCGCACTGGAGTGCTGTCCTCACCTGTCGCGGGTCTGCGCTGGCATGGATGCACAGGAGGCCTGTGTCTTCATAGCTGTGGTGGTAGGAGGTTGCATTATACATCCAGTGGTGCCTGTGGGGGACACACGGGTTGTGGTGAAGGTGACAGCCCAGCTGGAAGGTGTCAGCACGGTCCATGCTCTCAGCAGCCTAGTACCCACCGATTGAGCACGTTGAGGTAGAGCCTGGAGAACATGCCTTTGCCAGGCCCTCCGGCCGAGAAGGAGCCCCCGCCTCCCATCATCATATTCAACACGGCAAAGGGGATGAAGTCCTCTTCCTATGGAGTGCAGAGGCATCAGTCAGTCTGCCACAGCTGCCTGGCCCCACCAGTGCACCCCACCACACCGGGCTCACCAGGAAGGAGCAGCTTTCTAGCCCCACCATGATGTGTGTGAGCTCTGGAATCGGGGTGGGGCCAAGGCTGACATTTGACATGTCTCTCTCCACCTAGAACCAACCAGACACGTCAATAAGGCCAGCAAACTTCTAGTACGAAAACAGCCACACTCAACCAGACACCAGGTGACCTCAGCCCTGTCACCTCTTGCTTTGAACATGGGATGTGTTCATACTGCTAAGTGCTGGATTGTACACTAAGAAGTATAAACATGTTCATCAAAGCACACACCCAGAGAATACATGGCACAAGTCCTGAGAGTTTTCCTGCCCAGTTACCTTGATGATCCCCCCCGTGTACTGTGCCACTGAGCTGTCAACATCCACAGCTCCCGGAGCTCCCCAGGCAGGCTGCACTCCCAGGAGGTACTTCCTGGCACATTCGACCAGGTGCTCATGCTCCACGCCCACTCCAGCAAGCACCATGCGGTCGGGGGTGTAGTAGTTCTTCAGGTAGGAATGCAGCACTTCTCGGTCAATCTTCCCTATGTTCTCTACAGGACAAAACCGGTGCAGGCCCACCGTGTTCTCCCTAAAAGCAGCCTGAGGCAGGCAGAAGGAGAACAAACCCAAGTGAGAAAAAAAAAATCATGTCCTCTGAGGCAGGACTCCCCAACATGGCCTACAACACATCAGCAGCAAAAGGCTGGGCATTATCTGGAGTTTGGCTCCATTTCTGTGTTTCTAGAAGCAGCAAGTTTTACCTCAGAAAGAAAAATTGAAAAAACACATAGAAGAGCCAAACAGATGCAAATGGTAAAGACTGTGGTACCCTAAGTGAGAGCAGCTCCACTGCAGGGACGGCAGGCTCAGAAGAATACAGCTCTAAGAGGTGCCACTCGTGCCTGCCATCTTAGCACTCAGGAAGCTGAGGTCATGAATTTAAGACCAAACCTGAACCAAACAGCAACTATCTCAAAAAACCAACAACAAAAACAAAAACCCACAAAGCTAAGCCTGTTCTGTAAACCTCACCACCCGAGGGGCCAACAGCAGGGAGAGAGGCACATGTGGCCTCCTATGTTACTTCATGAATCATCTCGGTGAGCAGTGGCTCTGGGTCAGGTCTCATGTTCAGGTCCTCAAGTTCAAACTGAACAGCCATCCTCGTCATCTCAATTTCTTCATCTGCAAGAGTCCAGACAAGGATTGGGTCTAAACCAGCAAGGAAGAGGACAGCACTGACCCTGAGCAGCTGAGCCTGGCCAGGTGCTAGAGTCATCTCCTGGGGAAAGCCCTGGAGCGCCTGCAAGGGAGTTCAGATCAAAGTTAGGGACCACAGCCTCTTGCTCTGTCCTGCAGACCTCTGGACCCGCTCCAAGCTCAGCTGCCTCACCTGCTGTCTGTTCCAAAACACACCTGTGAGGACACAAGGTGAATGTGGCAACATTTAGGAAACAGACACCACTGGAGTCAGGGTTCCATTCCTCAGCTGGAGACACCGGTCAGGCTGCTGTGAAACTGATCAAAGAGCAGCTGGCAGGGACCAGCTGCTATTCCCTCCTGGGTCTACCTAACAGGAATCCAAGTCCTGCCACTCACAAGGCTTGGAAAATAAAGGAGACCACTCAAGAGAAACTTGTGTAGGCATGCAACTCCTGTTTAGACATGGGATGAGGGATATTTCTGAACAGAATTCTAGTAAACCCTTTAAAGTTTCTTCTACATATATGAAAGCATGAAGCATTGTGTACAACTGTAAGGGTTTGCTTAAGCAGTGGCACTCTCAGTGACTGGCACACGAGTGCCCAGCTCTAACAGTGCCCTCCACCCACACCCCACAGTTACAGCCCTTCCAAAGCTCCTCCTGACCACCCAGCCAGAGCCAAACCTGTCAGGCGAGGGTGCAGAACCACATCAGCCAGCAGGCCCACCACAGTGTCCAAGCCTTTGCTGTCAGCAGACACAGCATACATGGTGGTGTCTCTGGAAGGAAATAAGCCACAATAGCAGGTGCTAGGTTCACACCAGATAACTCAGGGAGCGAGGCTCTGCAAACCAGCAAAGACTCTACCACTGCCTCTTCCTTGGGTGTGAAGGCCTTATAGGAGCCAGAACTGCCCACAGGGAAGCTTCCCATAAGACACTGTGGAACCAGATGAAGCTGGCTATCCTCCCTTCAGAGGAAGTCTCTTACTGCAGGCTTCCTAAGTCTGGACAAATGATCAGCTGCTGTAAATGAAGACTGGTTTCACGCAGAGACACGCCCAGCTTCAGACAGCTGTTAGCCGCCTACTCGTCTAGCTTAGCATTCCTCACAGGTAAAGGCCTGAACAATAGGTTCAAAGATGTCAGAGAAGAAACTAATAAGGTATGCTTTCTGTCCCTGGCACTCCATCAGGCATGCTGTTAATTTTTAGAAAGACTCTAATCAAGGATGAGGAATACATTTACACATGGACACAAAATACCTCGAGGTCTGGCAGTCACAGATACCACCATGTTTTTCCAGGGTAAGCAGAATTTCATCTTTGCTGTCAAATCGAGCGGTAGACTATAAAAATTATAAGGTTTAAGTAAGTAACCCAAAATCCAAAAAGTATTAAGTTTACGTTTGCTTTCAAACACACAAAATCATGTCCTAAGTCTTTCGTGAGTATCTTCATATCCAAACCATTAGCTAATACAAGCTCTTAAAAAGAAGAAAAACTGAAAACTTATAAAAATTACAAATTAGATACTGACCGAAAATGCCAATTTTTCCAGAAAATGAGCAATTCCACTAAGATATTTCGCTTCATATCGTGATCCTGAATTAATAAGAACTGGTAACAGAAAGAAAATTGACAGGTTCAGCCAGATTTTCAAAACATTTAATCAACAGAAAGGTTTCAAAACCACGGCCAGTAGGACTTACTTCCTAAGGTACAGAACTGTCCAAACTTATTTTGAGATGCCACACGAAGCCCATTGTCCAGAGTGGTGACTTTGGTTTCAAACTTTTCCTGTCCATCAACTGTAGCAAAAATAGGCTTGGGCACTCCGGGCAAGGGAGAAGAGAGGGGGATGTTGGGGTAGGTGGCGCCACTGCTGAACCGTCTGTGTGCAGGAGAACCGAACCTACAGCAAAGCAACCAAAAATAGCTATTTATTCGTATCTTATGTGTTGAGTGTCTGCCTGCACAGATGAAGGCACACATCACAGGCATGCCTGGTGTCCATGGAGGTCAGAAGAGGGCTTTGGATCCCTGGGAAGTGGAGTTACGGACGGTTGTGAGGCACCATGTGGGTGCTGGTAACCAAACCCAGGGGAAACAATCAGTAGGCTTAACTGCTGCGCCAGCCATCTCTCCAGCCCCGATCTTTGGATCTTCATTGCCCACTCGGAACGGTAGGCTGTGTGAGAAACCAGTTCCTGGGCATATGGGTCTGGGCTAGCCCGGCCCCTCAGAGCTTTACCTTGGTCTGGAAGGCTCCAGCCGAGTGACTCTGCCGACCCCTTCAACCAGGTTCCAGTCCCCGGCTCGTTCTCCAGGCCCACGCGCCTGTGCTCTGCTCCAGGGCCCATCCTCCTCTTCCAGTTCCCCTCGTTACCTACTTCCCCCGTCCTCCCTTCCTCGCACCGAGAGACGCGTTTTGACTCACTTGGGCCGCGCGCACAGCGCCGCAGAACCCCGAAGCAGCCGCGCAGCCGCCCACACTGCCGTCGCCATCGCGCCGCCGCGCTTCTGCGGTCACTTCCGCTTCCGACCCCGCCCCACGGCGTTCGGCGCAGGCTTCCGGCCGGCCGCGCCGGATGAGGCAGGGGCTGGCGACGGCGTTGTGGGCCATGGGGCCGCGGCCGGGTTAGGGCGCGGCGATGTCGGGCTACGCGCGGCGGCAGGGCGCGCCCCCACTATCGCGGACGCGGAGCCTCGTAGTTCCCGACGGTGAGCGGCGCGCGGCCGGGGCAGGGCCGGGGGGCGCGGGCGGCGGCGGCCCGCGGTGAAGCCGCTCTCGTTGTCACTTACAGCTCCTGCGTTCTATGAGCGCCGGTCTTGTCTCCCCCAGCTAGACTGTGAACGCCCCCATGGCGGGGACCTGCACCCCCAGTTCTTCGGCTTTCGGCCGACGTTTATGTGCTATGTGCCCAGCCCGGTGCTGGCTTCGGTAGGAGACACAGGTGAGAGTCGGGGCGTCGGCCAGAGTGCGGAGCTGGGCAGCGCGGGGAGCCCTCCCCACAGCCCGCCCGCCGGCCCCTAGGCAGGAAGGTCAGTGCCCGGTGGAGCTCGGAGACCACTTCAGCCCACCGTATTGGGAGAGGCCAGGGGCTGGACCTAGTGGGTCTGCATTCCACCGGCAGCTGCTCCTAGAGCGCGCAGGAGTGTGTAGTTTACTTTGTCCAGCCTCAGGAGACAGCCTTCTAGTCCCAGACTAGAGCCTGTCAGTGGGAGTCAGGCGTCTATGGTCTTCACCTCCCTGGACAAACGCTGCAGTCATAAAGCTTGCTGTGATCACGGTGAGCTGACAATGTCTTTTTGCAGATTTTGGCTATGGAAAGGGGAAATGTACTAAACAAGGTCCGTCGGGAGCCCATGAGACGCGCTTTGGAGGTAGAGTAGCTCAGTGCTTCTTCTTTTCCTCTTCTTCAGACACGGTGCCAGGCAGTGGTCTGGCCATGGGCTTTCAGGATGACAGAGTTTAAGGGGGTATACCTGGAGCCCAAAAGAATACTGGAGATGGACGCCCAAGGATTGAAGACTGAGTGTGAGGGCAAAATAATTTATAATGTCAGAGGTGCCTGGGAGGTGGAGAGGCAGCAGGATACAAGTCACACAGAAGCCCACTTTACTCAGGCTGGCACCCACATAAGATGTGGATGTTATGAGACCCACATAAGCAACTGAGTGTGGTAGGTGTGGAGGTAGAGGCTGGTCAACTAGGGTACTTGGAGGAAAGGTCAGAGGAAGGGATGGCATAGAGCAGATCCTGGTACTCTGGCATCTCAGGAGCTTGGCTTTTTTTTTTTTTTTTTTTTCCTTTTCTTTTTTTCGGAGCTGGGGACTGAACCCAGGGCCTTGCGCTTGCTAGGCAAACGCTTTACCACTGAGCTAAATCCCCAACCCCCTCAGGAGCTTTGAATCCCCTACAGGAGTAGCCTTCAGTCCACACTGAGTGTATGGAGTGAAGTCAGCCTGGGCACGTGACTCAGAGGTAGATAAGTTACCTCATTGTGGACGGACCCCTGGACTTGATTTTCGGCACAGCATCTTTTGTTTTAAGGAGGCAAGGGTTGTCTCAGGGCAACCACATGGTGAAAACCTGCCAGAGTGGGCCTATTCTCCAACCTGGCTGGGCAGCTCACCTCCCTGTTCTGCAGTGTTCTTTGAGTCACAGTTGAAGTGTGATGGTAGCACACGATACTGGGCCCTCTCACAGTCTCTGTGGCCTCTGTCATTTCAGGTGACAAACTTGAAGACCTTGAAGAAGCCAATCCATTCTCCTTCAAAGAGTTTTTGAAAACCAAGAACCTCAGCCTGTCAAAAGAAGACACAGCCACCAGTCGAATTTACCCGAAGGTACATCTGGGAAGCTGTCAGTGGTTGCCTTAAAGGAAGTCTCTTGTACCTTACAGCTTTGGAAACTGACGCGAGTGTGGGGAGCAAAGCAGGACAGACATGGCTGCTGGTGGAGAGACTGTGGGTGGAGCGGCCGCTTGGCCCCTTTGGTAGAAGAAATGGGCCCTCTTTGTGGGAGCATAGAGAAGGCCAAGCGTTGGCTTCCAGTCCGCAGTGTTTCTCTCCACTGTTTTTAGGAGGCCTCGAGGCACCCACTGGGACTAGACCACAACTCCCCTGTTTCCCAGCCCATGGGATATGGCCTGGAATATCAGCAGCCATTTTTTGAAGACCCAACAAGAGCCAGCAACCTAGAGGAGGATGAAGAGGACGGGTGGAGCAGAGCCTACCTGCCGTCCGCCGTGGAGCAGACTCACTCCGCGAGAGCCGCACAGAACTCATCGCCCTGTGGCACCTACCTTTCCTTCTTTTCCAACGCGTCAGAGCTGGCAGGTCCTGAGTCTTTGCCCCCATGGACACTGAATGACACTGACTCCAGGCTCTCCCCAGCGTCTCCAGCTGGGAATCCTAATGTAGACTTTGCAGCTCATGAAGAATCCTTAGGGGACAGACACCTGCGGACGCTGCAGTTAAGTTACGAAGCAGTAAGTGAGGGCAGTGTGGCACCCAACACAGCTGAGCAATGTGGAGAAGAGCTGCAGTCGTCTACTTCCTGGGTGGCCTGGGTTCAGTGCCTTGGACAGGACAGTTGGTCGTATGGTAGCTTTGCTGTAGAATTGCCCTGAGGAGGGGATCGAGATACAGAGAGCTCAGTGGTAGTTTTTCCTAGCACTTGGGGAGTCCTAGGTTAGATTCTGAATGCTCCAAAGTAAGAGAAAAAGGAATTTCTCCATGGAGAGCTCTCCCCTAGGTTGGTTTTGATTGTGCAATTAGTATAGCAGGCAGACATGAGCTAGAATGGATGAACGGTCTATTGGAAGTGCTGGCTAAGAGTCATCCTGCTGAATGCCCCACATGAAGGAAGACTTTGAAACCATAGTCACCTAGAAACATTGAAGTGTGTGGCCACAAGTCATCTCTGTTAAGGGCTTGGGGGTGTTTCCATTTGACCCGGGGTGTTTATGTTCCAGAGCTGGGCATAGATATGCACAACTGTCATCCCAGCACTTGGAAGGTGAAGGCAGGGGGAACAAGAGTTCAAGGCCATTCTTAGCTACATAGGAGCAAGTTAGAGGGCAAACAAGGCTGCAGGAGATGCTGCCTCAAAAAGATACTTCATGGACAAACGGGATGTGTCTTCACGGGGCCAGCCCTGCCCCGCCCCGAATGCTAAGGTTCCACCTCCAGACCAACAAAAGAAAATATTCCAGGACAGAAGTATGTTCCACTTATGAGGGAGACATACTGTGTGTCTAATGAGGAATTTTTTTTCTCTACAGCTGAAAGATGAAAACTCTAAGCTCAGAAGAAAGCTAAGTGAGGTTCAGAGCTTCTCTGAAACTCAAACAGAAATGTATGTAAACTTGTAGTTAGGCGTCACCTTAAAAACCACCTCTACCATTCAGGGAACTCGGTTCCAAGGGCTGAGGGGCATAGCTGCTTGTCATCCTTAAATCTAAAGCAGCAAACACATCTTCTTGTTCTGTTTGTCTTTTTAAGACACGAGTCAGCTGAGTTTTGTCTTGGTTGGCAGACTTGAGAAAATGGTATCTGGGCCTTCCACAGGGAGCATGAAGCTGGGCGGTCATTGCTACCCTGCGGCTGCCTGAGGCAGCTTCTCCATCCATGGCTCTAGTGGGTCTCACCGTTAGTCAGGCTACAGTGCTGTTGGAAGCACTCTTGGCAGGGCCTGGAGAACTCAACTCCATTTTTCCTTACTGAGGGTGAGGACGCTCGAACGGAAGTTGGAGGCGAAGATGATCAAGGAAGAGAGTGACTTCCATGACCTGGAGTCAGTAGTCCAGCAAGTCGAACAGAACCTCGAACTGATGACCGTACGGAGGGCTCTGCTCTGGGGTGGTGGGCAGGGGATAGGAAGCTGCTTCGAAGGAGCATTTGTTACTGCTGCCAGAGTCCACAGCTGGACCCTGCGGTCAGCAGGCGGCTCTCACCGTGCTGAGTGTGCACTGTGGTAGGCCAGCATACCCTGATATTGTAAGGGTTCTCTCTGAGGGTGGGTGGTCCCTGATGCTGGTGAGCAGAGGGAGCCCAGGTCCAAGGGGCGGACATCAATGGGCAGAGTAATCAGGAAGGTAGTTATAGCTCACGCTGTCTGTTGAGGTAAGTGTCCTGTATTAATACAGCCTTGGTGATGTGCATTGTGTTTATGTTTTGGGGGCCACAGAAACGGGCTGTAAAAGCAGAAAATCATGTCTTGAAGCTGAAACAGGAAGTAAATTTGCTCCAGGTAAGTAAAGAGAAAGATTTCGCTGTTACTGTGCTTTGTTAAAGTCTCATAGATGTGAGCTCAGGGAGGAAGAGGTAATGTGAGCCAAGCGTGGCGATGTCTGAAGTATTCAGGCGTCAAGGCAAAAGGGTGGTCGTCCATCCGAGGGCAGCCGGGGCTACAGGGCAAGAAGCACTTGTTTTAGTAGGCCAGGCTCATCCCATGCCCATGCAGTCTGTGCCGTTGTGATACTGTAGCACTGACTACTCACCCTTCCTTCCAGGCACAGCTCTCCAACTTCAAGCGAGAAAACGAAGCCCTGCGGTCAGGCCAGGGTGCCAGCCTTACCGTGGTGAAGCAGAACACCGATGTGGCCTTGCAGAACCTCCATGTTGTCATGAACAGTGCACACGCATCCATAAAGTGAGTCCCTGGATGGCCTGGCTCTCAGGTGTTCCAGCTCTACAGTCTGACTAGACCAAGAAGGGAAATGTGCTAACCGGCCAGGTCAGCTAGGAAGTCAAGCACGTGGTCTCACTTTGTAGCACTGACTGGCCTAGAACTATGTATGTAGATTAGGTTGACCTTGAACTCACACAGGTCCTTCTGCCTCTACACTGGAGTGCTAGAATTAAAGGCATGCGCCACCTCACCTGGCTTGGTTTTTGTTTTTGTTTTTGTTTTTGTTTGAGACAAAGTCTCCTGGTGTAGCCCTGGCGGCTCTGGCACTGTGTGTAGAGCAGGCTAGCCTCAGACTCATAGATTTCCTCTTCTATTTCCCACGTCCTGGAACTGAAGGTATGCACTATCATACCATTTTAGGGTTTTTATTTTTAATCTGTTCCAGAGAACCTTCCCACTAATAGATGGCAGATGATGCCAGGACTCTGAATCCAGCTCCTTTACCTGTAGATGCTGCAGCTCTAACTAAAGGGCATGATGTGACTTCCACAGTGAGCATACTGTGTGCTAGTTGTTGATAATGGCAGTTAAACACTCACTGGAGCTGCAGCTGGTAAAGATGTTGAGATGTACCTGATTCATCCAACCCCTCTGAGGAGAAAGCACAGTAGTCCTCCTGCCAGCTCTCCTCACGACTCGAGGTGTGGCCTGCAGTGACTGCCGCCCACATCACTGAGTACTGCACCATCAGCTTGGCCTAAGCAAAGAGCAAACTCAGAATCAGTTGCTGATGAACTTGTCTGGCTTCCAGCCCACCTTCTTTGGTTGCCTTCCCTGAGCTTTGCTAGAGGGTGGCTGGCCAGTACACAGCACATGGGCTGAGGACAGTCACACATAGTCCAGTGTGGCAAACCATGGTTGATCTGAGGAGTTTTCCCTCTAGCTTCTCTCCTTTAGGTCTGTCTCTGGCTGCTTCTGCACAGCTGGAATAATGGCCCTGGTCTCTCTCGGTTTTAGGCAGCTGGTGTCTGGAGCAGAGACACTGAACCTTGTTGCTGAAATCCTCAAGTCTATCGACAGAATTACTGAAGTTAAGGATGAGGCAGACTCTTGAGAACACGACCTGCCGCCGGGTCCCGGCACCTCTGCACCGATGGCACCACACAGCTTCCAACTGTGTTCCTAACTAAGCAGTCCTCACCAAACCATCTCAGCCTAAGCACGTGACTGGGCACCTGCAGTACAGGGCTCCTTTCCACCGGTTGCACCTAACAGTTTACATGAAGTCCTTTGGGGAAGTCCCACTGTTTGATAGACTCACTGATTTACTGGAAGACATTTTTATAAAACCCAGCAATTTTTAGAAAGCACTAAAGCTGAAACAAGAGTTTGGTAAAAAGCTTCTTCCACTGTCCCCTCAGATTTACCTATAGGATGAGCTCGGGCTCAGGGCCAGTCTTACTAAGCAGAACACTAAGTAAGCCAGGGTGGAAGCGAGCAGCCTGCACAGGGACTCTTGCTGTCACTCTGCCTCACGAACAGACGTTGACATTGTGGCCTTCATGGACGGCTCCTGCTGTCAGCAGCCTCACCGAGGCAGCACCACTCGGTAGATGCTGCTGTCCTACCAGGACCCTAGTACCAAAGTCACAGACTGCATTGCAGAGCGTCACACGCGCACTGCTCTGGGCTACCAGCTTCGGGAAGCCATTTGGGGCTGTTGGTTTTGATGAGTGTTAATGTGTCAGTGCATCTTTTGCATAGTGCGGTTCAGACTGGAATTAGAGCACACACCTACCTGCCTCAGGTCAGCACCAGTTCTTTGGGCTGGCTGGCTGGTTTTGAAGGACAAGCAGACATAAGCAGCACCCTGTGCTGTGCTGAGGGGTCAGGGTTTGGGGACCACTTTCCTATAGATTTTTAAAATTTCCCTCTTCCCCTCCTGTTGAGATCAACAGCTTTCTTATCTAAATAAATCTTGAAGATCATTTATACTGCCTTGTCATTCCTACTTAGATTCGTGCATGAGGGCTGCCTTGCTCTTTTAACCTCAGGGTTTGCACCTCAGGAGGGTGTTCCTGTCATTGCTGGTTTATCAGACCCTCAGGTTCTTGACCTGGAGTCAGCCATATCCAAGAGTCACTGCTTTCATTGTCCGTATGCTGGATGGGCCACATCCTAGCTCCATACTTTGAGGCCGGATGGATGGACGCCTAGTAACAAATCTTCAGACAAGGCATTAAAACTTTTGGGCCCTTTAACTTACAAGGAAAGTTTACAGCTTTTTAGAAGTTGTCCCCACTCCCACTGTTGGTGTACGTGACAGAGCAAACCAGAGTGCAAGGTGGAAGGACACAGGAAGACCAAGCTAGGTCTGCAAAGCTGCCGACAAGAGCCGCCCTCAGCCTGCCTACACCCCTGCAAGTGAGTGGGATGAAGAGAGCTGCACAGCAGATTGTACACTACTCAGTTATAGATGAAGTGTACCTAGATAAAAACATTACAAGCACCACAGCATGGTGTCGTATGCTTTTATTCATAGTGCCATGGAGCAAAGGCAGAAGGATCACAGTTCTAGATCAGTCTGTTCTACATAGACTGTTGCAAAAAAAAAAGTACCCTGGGGAAATTTGCCTAACAGTTTGTACCAGGCTCGCCCCACACAAGAGGTCCTATACCAAAAACCTACAGGTCTCCTTTAATGCCCCAGATTCACTCTGGCCAAACCCAACTCTGGGCCAGACTTGACACGACTCTTTTTTTGAGACAGGGTCTATATAGTTCTGAAACTTGCTATGTTGTGTATAGGCGGGACTTGAACTCAGATATGCCTTAAAGGGACGCTCTATCACTCTGTTTTCATGACTCTGTCCCCACTCCAGTAGTGTTGCAGGTACTTCTACTCAGTTCTCCGTAAGACCAAGGCCTTTCCCAGGTCCCACAAGTTGTCAAAACTCCAGGCTTGGTTTTCACCAGCCTTGAACCTCAAGCCACTGCCATGCTTCTGCCACTCACATGCATTATTAGGCACTAGGAAGACCCAGCTTCCTAGGGGTAGTAGAATTAAGGAAGCTGTGAATAATGTGATTGGTATTTTGTTTTGTAAGAGTGAGACCGATACCACCACCCTCAACTCCCCTTAGCCGGCAACTGTGATGTGTTGGCCAGGCAGAATATTCCTCAGTGAATGAATGTCCACTTCTAGAGGTCCCAGGTTGGGGGCTCCAAGGACGCGTTACGCAGAAAAGTACTTGGCGACACGCTGATGATTAGCCAAACCCAGAACACCAGGGAACATAACACAGCGAACCTGGAGAAAGTTGAGCGCCTAGCTGGGGCCCCACCCCCAGCACACATCCCAGCATGCCCTGCACCGCAGCCTGGGTGGGACTTCCTGTGCAAGCCGCCGGACTTCCGTGACTACCAGAAGCGTGATACGCGTGTGGTCGCCTGGGCGACGAAGCTGACACTGAATTGTAGAAGGGAGGCCTAGCAGGTGAGAACTGGAGGGCAGCAGCTAGCAGGCGTTGTGTCCAGGAGGGGCAGGGCAACCAGCACGGGGAAACCGAGGCCTGGCGTGGCCACGACATTGCTAAAGAGGAAAGCCCGCGTCCGGAGCCCAGCCGAGGTCCTGTAGCTTGGTGAGATGTAGGGCCGGATTTGCACAGCGCTGTGCTCCGAACCGCTGCTTTAACCCGTTGCACGCGCTGCAGCACCAGTTGCCACCCCTGGCTTATCCAATCCAGCCATGAAGGATACACTGGTCCGGAGTTAGGTTATGCCCTTAGAAGGGACAGGCAGAAAAGTGTCTTGTGATGTCAGAAAGGCGGACAGTGGCTCCCAACTCGGGACTTGGCCGTGCGACTTTTTCTTCCTTCATGTGGACGATGCTGTGGGAAGAGATGGAATTGCTGCTGCCTCAAAACACACGTAACTCTCTCGTTGGAGGCCAGGCATCCAGTGGCAATGGTTTTTGCAAGATCTGCAGATCCGACTGCTTCTAGCCAAGTGGTTGACAAATGTTCCCTGTATTTAAGTGAGGAATGTTGTTGAAGGGGATTGTTTTGTTTTGTTTTAGTCAGTTAAGACTGCTATCAACTACTTAGTAGGAAGAAGTCAAGCAGGATGTTTCTCTTCATTACTGGGTCTGGGTGTGAACTTGTGTTTGATTTTTGTTTGAAACAGTATCTCACTAATGGTCTGAAATGCAGACATCTACTTAGCTATGCCTCACAAGTGCTGGGATTTAAATTGTGTGCCACCACCCTCAGCTTTTTGTTTGTTTAGTTTTATTTTCGAAGATAACATTTCTTTTATAGCCCTGGCTATCCTGGAACTCACTCTGCAGACTAGGCTGGCTTTAAACTCAGAGATCCACCTGCCTCTGCCTCCTGATTCTTGACTTTGCCAGACTTCTACACCCAGCTTTTTATAATTATTATACTTGTTTATTTACTTGTGTGTATGTGGGTATGCCATGGGGGTAAGGGGAGGTCTCAGGGAAACCTGGAGTAGGGTCTCTTTGCCACTGATTACTGGGACTGAACGCAGGTCATTAGGCCTGGCAACAAGTGCCTTTACATGGTGAGCCATTTCACCCACCTGAGCTGGTATTTCCTATAATAGCCTTTCTCCCTTCTCTTCCAAATTTCCTTTGCCCTCAGACTTTGCTTACATTGTACCAAAGAAAAGGCCTCCTTTGTACTTTAGCAGATAGTCGCTCGGTGTCAGACAGCCCTGTGCCAGGTGCTGTTCTGAAAAGATAGATCATGGAGTAAGCAAAGCCTTGCTCTGACAGTTGGGCATTCAGCACTGTGCAGAGCAGGGCACCTACAGCTCTGTTGATAGGTTTAGATCACAGGGGATGAATGACTGTTGCTCTGCACTTTCTGCACTTGGTGACTAGCGGGGCACCTTAGGGGCACAGAGGCAAGTGTTTTTTACCTGTGCTGGTGGTGGCCTCAGAGAAAGTAGGGTTGTTTTTAGGTGTTGAGTCAAGAGCAGGAGTCCCTGGGTGTGGTGAGAGTGTCATAACTTGTAGGAGTTTACACTCAGGGCAAGCCCAAGCTGACTTCCATCTGGGCCCTCCATCGTCTGCATTTGCCGTCTCCAGCAAGTGCGTGTCTGAAAGGGATGAGGTCCCGCACACTCAGCTTCTCACGCTTCTTAATACTCTGAAGGCAGGCCGAAGCCATGGACATAGATGCCGAGCGAGAGAAGATAACACAGGAGATCCAGGAGCTCGAAAGGATTTTGTATCCTGGATCCTCCAGCGTCCACTTTGAGGTCTCTGAATCCAGTCTCAGTTCGGACTCTGAAGCAGGTGTGTCAATGTGCCTGGCCTAGCATGGCATGGCTGGGCCAGCCGTGTGTACCCTTTAGCTACATGAGGCTGTGAGCTATTCCATGGTCAGACTCTGATCCTTGCCCAAACCGTTCTCTGCTCTCACCTCATTTAAGAAAGTTAGTTCCAGTCTCTTGGTCTTAGCTGTCAGGACTGTTGACTGTATGTGCACATCTACCCCCGCGCCCTCTGGCCCGGGGCCCTCTAGGCAATGGTGGATCCTAGTGGGGAGGGGAAGACCCAGAGTTCAGCCTGTCAGCTTGAATAGTCTCCATGGCCCAGATACCCAGAATTTCTTCCCTGAGCTTCCTGGATAGCTCTCCTGTGGAACCCTGTTATGAGTGTTCATTTTTATCTCTTGCTACCCATACTCCTACTCTAATATAGTGTGCTTTGCTTGTGTTTCTTATAGATCCTCTGCCTGGTGAGGACTTGGAGACTGCCGGTGCCCCCATCTTGGTAATTGTTGCTTACCAGGCTGGGCTGCCGGGGCATATTTGTTACCACCTTCCACACTGGCCCAAGAGGGCTTTGTTTGCATCCCTGTGGGCTTTTCTACAACTAATGCCTATTTTGTGTGAAAGTCAAGCATTACAAAGTATTCACTTCTTTGTGTGGTGTGAGAGATGGAATCTAGGGGCCCATTCACACTAGCTTACCCTTTACCACTAAGCTATAGCCCTGAACACAATTTATTATCAAAACTAAAGCTTATCCCTAGAAGTGACCACTCTAACAGGCTAGCCACTACAGCTGCTGGCTTGTCCTAAGCTCACAGTCAAAACATCACATGTGAGAGGCAGCCTCTCTGGGACCTGCTCCATAGCCAAGCCACTGTGCCTCTAGTTCCCAGTCTAGATGATGGTCACCATGGATGACCTAGGAAGGTGTCTGGCAGAGCTCAGTCATGCCAGGGTTGCTAACCATGCCTTGTTCATTTTGCTTACCAAACAAACAAGTACAGAGCCCCGTGATATTTAAGGACCACGTGTCTGCTCTGTAGACTGACACAGCTCTGCAGTTGTTGGACGTTTGACATTCTCAGGGTTTGACCCTGGTTGCTATGCAGGGAATTTCCTGGCCAATATCTGACACTTGAGGTGCTGGGAATGGGGACACAAAGTTGCTGTGACGTTCAGGCTCCACAGAGATGTCTGTTGTGAAAATGGAAGCTGCTGGCTGTGGTATACCAACCCCGAACCCCTGCATACACTTTGCAAGAAGATATGTTGGTTAGAAAAGACACACACCCTCTAGCTTGCGGATAATGGGCTCTGTGTAACCTCTGCCTCCTTCCAGTAGGGCTCCACATTCGGTGGGTACCAGGGCTGCCTCAGAGCCCCTTGTGGGCTTAGGCTTGAGCTTGGCAACATGAAGGTAGCTGCCTGTGTTCCTTCTCTTCATGCTCCATTTCTGGCTCCTAACCAGGAAGAAGAAAGGTCAAGCGAGGGCAGCAATGATGAAGAGGACCCCAAGGACAAAGCTCTTCCTGAAGACCCCGAGACCTGTCTGCAGCTAAATATGGTCTACCAGGAGGTGATCCGGGAAAAGCTAGCAGAGGTTAGCCAGTTGCTAGCCCAGAACCAGGAGCAGCAGGTGAGATGGCCTACTCAGCCCCTGTGTAACCCTCCTGGCCCTCAGTGCCCCACAGGGTCAAGTCCCCAGAGCAGGGCTCAGTGAACCTGGTGCCAGCTGCTCTCCCTCTCGACCTGGCCCACCGACGGCCTCACTTTTGTCCCAGGAGGAGATCCTGTTTGATTTGGCTGGGACCAAGTGCCCCAAGGCGAAGGACGCCAGAAGCCTGCCCTCATACATGTACATAGGCCACTTCCTGAAGCCATACTTCAAGGACAAGGTCACTGGAGTGGTGAGTAGTAACGAGCCTTCTCAGCCGCTGGCTGAGTGTCCTGGGGGCAAGGGCTCTCTTCTCCACGGCCTGCTGTCAGCACTGGTATGTTCCCTCGGGTCTATGGGTCAACATGCTCCCTCTTCCTGAAAACTGCTTCATCCCTCGATGAGACTCATCGCCCCCTGGGGTGTGTTTCCCTAAAAGAATCACGGCATTTAGCAAGTCAGCAGTATAATCTCAAACGCTGATGGCCTTGGATGCCTGCGTCTTCCTGGAGTCTCTGGCCACTTCCTTGTCCTGGATGGGTCATGTCCAGAGTTCTTCACTCAGTAGTAGGTTCTCATACAGAGGTCTGGGGCCTGGCCCTACATGTGGGCAGCACATGAGGCGGCTAGAGAGAAGACTCTGAGTCTCCGAGGGTACCCTGGAGGGTGAGTGTGGTTGGTGTGTCATGTTATAACACTGTACACTCTGACAGGGGCCTCCTGCCAACGAAGAAACGCGGGAGAAGGCTGCCCAGGGAATCAAGGCCTTTGAACAGCTCTTGGTGACTAAGTGTAAGAGTCCAGGCAGGCCTTTGGATGGGCGTCCTCCAACCATGGGAAGCACAGAGGGCATCCCCACAGCCTGGCCTCTTCTAGGCATATGCTATAATTCTCAGGCCTATCTGTGAACTCCTTCAGGACTTTATCACTGGGACTGGCCACTCCATACTTGGCCTTTCCAGTGTTAAGTGGAGTGCGGGCTGAGCCATACATGTAGCCTTCCCAACTCTAGCTATTCTCAAAACACCTAACCCTGAAAGGATACCTTGAGCTAGCCTTCGGGTGGAAGATGGACTCATGGCTGGAAGGGGTTCTGGCTAGCCACCTTACTGGCATCCAGAGATGAAGCCACTCCCTTTCTGGAGCAGGGGGCAGTGGGTAGGCTAGGGATGCAGAGAGGATTCAGTGGACATGTATGTCTGTGGAGCAAGCAGAAACCTTATGACATCACATTACTCTCTCTTCCTCCTCAGGGAAGCACTGGGAGAAAGACTTGCTCAGGAAGTCTGTAGTGAGTGACCGCCTGCAACGCCTGCTTCAGCCCAAGTTACTGAAGTAAGTGTGGAAACAGCATCATAGCCGTTCCCATAGGGGAGAGCCAGGCGGCCACGAGGCTGGTGAGGTTCATGCTAGGTGCTCTGCCTCTTCTGCTGCCCTTTCAGCGCTGTGGTGTCAGTGTCTTGATGGGTACACACCACGTGACCATATCGTGTGGTGCCTAGTAGGAGTACGCAGTGAGGAGCACTGTTGTTTGATAGATTGCCACCATCAGTATTGAACACAGACGTCCAGAAGTGGCTTGTGCCCTCTGGCCCAGCCTAAGAGACACATCAGCTCTGGTGCTGACAACATTAGTGCTCAGTACTGACGGTGGGAAAGGCAGTTTTCCTGAAGTCTGAGAGAGCCAGCTCTTCTCTCCCAGATACAAGCAGCTACCACCTGACTGTAAACAGCCCACTCTGGATGCTGCTGTTCTGGTGGTGGGGGTACCCAGAGGTGGGGCCAGGTCTTCCTTTGTGGGAAGAGATCAAGGCAGGAGAGAGAGCACTCTCGTATGCGGACTTCCAACGCTGAGCTGGGAGGCTGGAACGGAAGCAGCCCAGAGAGCAGGGCTCAGCTTGCACAGCACATCCGCAACTCTCCTCCACTCTACCTACCTTGCAGGCTTGAGTACTTACAAGAAAAACAGAGCCGAGTCTCCAGTGAGTTGGAAAAGCAGGCCCTGGAGAAGCAGATTAAGGAAGCAGAGAAGGAACTTCAGGACATCAAGTAAGCTGGGCTGCCTGGGTCCGGGGAAGAGCCTCGGCCTTGCATGGTACCAGCTCCTTGTGCTCTGCTTTAGCCAGCTCCCAGAGGAAGCTTTGCTGGGGAACCGGCTGGACAGCCACGACTGGGAGAAGATTTCCAATATTAACGTAAGTTAGGAAGACCTGGGAGCCCACTGCTCTAGGAGTGCTTCTAAGCCAAGTGTGGTGGGAGCTTGGTGGTGAAGCCTCGCCATCCCTTGTGCCTTAACCCATTACAACGTCTCCAGTCCAATATGCTTGGCAGTTAGAAGTGGCAAAGGATTTCATGGGACCCTCCCCAGCGGACAAGGTCCCACTCTTGAGATAGACAGTCTTCAGTACTGTTTGGCTGCACAAATGAGTCCACTTGCTTCATGGCCACAGAAGCCACTGGTTGGCAGACAGTGACAATTCAGCCAGGAGCTATCTGCTCGGCACCAGCCACCCCTCTGAAAGCTGTGTTCTCGTGGGTGTAGTTTGAAGGAGCCCGCAGCGCAGAAGAGATCCGGAAGTTCTGGCAGAGCTCTGAGCATCCAAGCATCAATAAGAAGGAATGGGGCACAGAGGAAGTAGAGAGGCTAAAGACCATCGCTGCCTCCCACGGCCACCTCGAGTGGCACTTGGTTGCAGAGGAACTCGGGGTAAGGACTAGGACCTAGGAGACCTTAGAAGGCTGGGAAGACACGGGCTTCTGGACCTGGGTGGCACTCAGTCTCATACTGTGTAATTGGTACACATGGCAAGCATTAGGAATTGTTTGACAAATTGTGCTTTTAAAGAAATTTGCCTCTTTCATTTTTTTAACTTTAAATTCTATCTTGTCTGTGAAAATGTCACCATTTACCCCAAACTCTTGACACCTCTCCTGCTTCAGGATTCTGATGGGATTAACAACAGAATTGTCTATGGCCAAGTTTTCTTTCTATAAGCCATAGAGTCCTCTCTGAGCTGCTACTGTCCTGGGTCCCAGCCATGGCCTAGCAAACTATCACCTGCTAGGAGCCTGGAAGAGGAGATTGCCTGTGGCTCAGGCCCACCGGTCTCCTAGGAGCGTGCGGGTCTCCTGGCAGGCTGTTCTGGGTACTTCTGCTTGCGCCAGGTGAAGCCCAGTAACGCCCATTTGTTTCCATCTGGCCTTGGGAAGACGGGCCGCAGTGCCTTCCAGTGTCTGCAGAAATTCCAGCAGTACAACAAAGCCCTGAAACGCAAGGAGTGGACAGAAGAGGAAGACCACATGCTCACCCAGCTGGTCCAGGAGATGCGTGTTGGAAACCATATCCCATACCGCAGGAGTAAGCCCGCCACATCCAATAGTATCTTCCAGTTCATCGAGCTGCTCCAAGCCCTGGCGGCTTGAGGCCCCAGGTGCCTGGAAGCAGAGACTTGCAGAAGAGTTTACAGTTAAACTAGGGAGAAGTTGGGGAGGGGAGGTCCTGGTGACAGAGTAACTCTTCCCTATAGCTTCGGGGAGGACCCCGTCCCTGCTTATTGGCTGTATAGGATGGATGAATCCCAGTCTTTCTGTCCCCAGTTGTCTACTTCATGGAAGGGAGAGACTCCATGCAGCTGATCTACCGTTGGACCAAGAGCTTAGATCCCAGCCTGAAAAGGGGATTCTGGGCCCCAGAGGAAGATGCTGTAAGTTCGGCACCCAGAGAAAACTGTTCCGGGAAGTTCGCCTGGTAGTCCTGAGTGCAGTCATATGCCCTTCTTAGCTGAGAGACCTCAGGGTGGGGAGGGTATGGCTGTCTCGTGGACCTTCTTTCTGTTTACTTCTTTACTGCAGAAATTGCTTCAAGCTGTTGCCAAGTATGGGGCGCAGGACTGGTTTAAAATCCGGGAAGAGGTGCCAGGTAGGAGCGATGCCCAGTGCAGAGACCGGTGAGTTGCCCGCACTGGCTGAGGGAGCGACTTGCCTGAGTCACATTTCTGTAGGCAGGCTAGGTGACAGTGGCCCAGAGTGATATGTCCACAGGGGCTTTTCGAACTGGGGCTGGCACTGTTGGGAAGCAGGACTTCGATAATTCTGTTGTCTACCAGGAATTAAATGCTAGTGGTGACTCTTGCAGATGTCCTCCCAAACTGCTAGTGGGAAGGGCTCCTTCCAGAGAGGCTCTCTCCTCTCTACTTTCTGTCAGTGATTTGTTCAGACGTATTTCAGTTTACCTTGTTAATGTAAACCATACTGATCACCCTACAAAGAATTTACACTCAGCAGCCCTGCAGAATCCCATTCAAAACAGGCAAAGGTCTTCAGCAAACTTGTCCCAGAGATGCACAAGTAGCCAAAGGCCATGAAAAGATGTTCAGTCACGTATTTCAGGAATGCAAGTCAGAATCACACTGAAGGGGCTGGAGAGATGGCTCAGTGGTTAAGAGCAGTGACTGCTCTTCCAGAGGTCCTGAGTTCAAATCCCAGCAACCACATGGTGGCTCACAACCATCTGTAATGAGATCTGATGCCCTCTTCAACGGTAGATCACTGTAGCTGTCTGTCTGAAGACAGCTATAGTGTACTTATATATAAAAATAAATAAATCTTTTTTTTTAAAAAAAAACAAAACTAAAACATTTCATACATGTAGGGAAATTGTTTTAAAACACAAAAACACAGTAACAAGTATTCCTAGGGCACAGATCACAGCCTCCACAAAAACAAGACCACGGGGCAGCATTGTGCTAGGGCAGAATAGTCTATACTTGCAAAACTCATGTCCCAGGAGTCCCAGGAGTCCCAGGAGTTTGTATATTGGACAAGAATGTTCATAGAACATCCTTCATTGTCAGGAAGAAAGTGTGGGGTACAAATTTGGAGTCCTGGCATTTGCAGGGAAAGTCATTTTTATAGATGCTCTGTGATACATTTGGATAAGCCTTGAGAACATTCTGAATATTTGGGCAAATATTTATAAAGATGTCCAAGGAATATCCTTGGGTCAGGAATGACTCTTGCGTTTGGCTTTTGGAAGAACTGCCAGACTTTGTGCAAAAAGTCTCTATTTTGTGCTCTCCCAAGCAGCATGTGAGGCTTGTGGCTGCTCCCTTCCAGGTACTGTGGATGGACTCTCTAGTGTCATCTCACAGCAGCCCTCATGGCTGGCTGAGGAGACTCATTGCTTGTGCCTGCTGGCTTCTTACATGTATACATCTCTTTGGAAAAACATCTGTCAGGGTCATTCCCTGGTTTAAATGACCTGTCTTTGGATTACTGACTTTTACATGTTCAGAGTGCAAGTCCCTAGTCAGATGCAGGATTTGCAGACACTCTAGTCAACGGCTCTTCTCCCCTTTCTTTACAAGATGCCTTAAAGTGGTGGTTCTCAACCTGTGAGTCTCAAACCCTTGGTGGGGAGGGTGTTAGATGACCCTTTCATCGGCATCACCATCAGAAACACATAATTACATTATAATTCATAACAGTAGCAAAATTAGTTATGAATTAGTAGCAATAAAAACAGTTTTATGGTTAGGGATTACCATGTCATGAGGAACTGTGTTAAAGGGTCACAGTGTCAGGAAGGTGGAGAACCCCGCCTTAAAGCAGACAGTTTTTGAAAAGTGCCGGTGGGCAGTGGTGGCTCATGACTAATCCCAGCACTCAGGAAGCAGAGGCAGGAGGATCTCTGTAGGCTAGACTGGTCTACACAACAGTTTCAAGACAGACAGAGCTATACAGAGAAACCCTGTCTCAAGATAATTTTTGATGAAGTCCATCTTGTTTTTGTTTTTGTTTTTGCTTGTTGTGACACTATCCTAAGAAATCACTTAGAAGGCCGGAGAGCAGTGAAGGGAGTCTTAGTATCTAAAGTGTCCCTGTTTGCACACAATTTTAGCTACATCAGAAGATTACATTTCAGTTTGAAGAAGGGACGGTGGGATGCAAAAGAAGAACAACAGCTGATCCAGTTAATAGAAAAATATGGCGTCGGTGAGTTATCGGACTGCCTGCTGCTGCTGACTCTGGTCATACTGCTCTCGGGTCCCGGGCTGTCCTCCTGAGGGTGGGGGAGAGGATGAGGGTGGAATCCAGGACCTCACTACAGCTAAGCAAGCCGCCAAACCCCAGCCCCACGCCCCCCCCACTGCAAACATAAATATTCATACAGAAAGCTGGGAAACCAGACCAAGTGGTGCACACCTTTAATCCTGGCACTCGGGAGGCGTGTGCAAGCCGTGTATTCAAACACATTGACTGTGTCCAGCTCCAGTCCTTTGTGACTTGCATTTGTTGTATTTCTCAACTTTTTACTACAGGGCAAAGAGCTAAGTGTGGCCAAATCTTGCTGACACCTCCTCAGGAAAAAAGCTAAATAGGATTCAGGGACTTGCAAAACACAAGGGAATTTTGTCACCTGTTGTCTACTGCCCTAGAAGTGTAACGTGTCCCTCTGCGGGACCGGGCACAGATGTTGGCGACATCTCTGTAGAGCCTGTGTGCAGCAGATGCGCAGGGCCTGCAGTGACTCTCGTTCTGACATGTGTGTCAGAGCTTCCTCAGGAGCTGGTCAGCTTGAGTGCACATGCTGACCAGCACAGCTGCTCTGGCCACGCACAGGAGGGAAGCCATCCTGACGGCCTAGCTCTGTCCTAGAGGCTGGTCTACTGCGGCTGTCTTTGCAGGTCACTGGGCAAGAATAGCTTCTGAACTGCCCCATCGGTCAGGCTCCCAGTGTCTGAGCAAATGGAAAATCTTGGCCAGGGTGAGACATTTGTTTGCTTTCTTTGTGCTTTGCTTGAGCCCAGCTAAGAGCCTGTCAAGAGTGCTTGGGCAAGATGAGATGTAGTGGTGGTTGGGAAGGGAGTGCAGAGGTTCTGCTCTCTGCGTGTCCTTACTCGTGCTTCAGGGACCTCTCCATAGGGTGCTCTGTTTCTGTTACCTGCATGCCTGGGGATCTGAGACCTGAAGCAGCCTCTTCCTCCCCTCAGAAGAAACAGCATCTCCAGAAGAGGCGAGGGCAGAGGCCCCGTCACAGTAGCCAGTGGAGTTCCTGTAGCAGCAGCAGCAGCAGCAGCAGCAGCAGCAGTGGCAGTGAGGACTATGGTGGCGGCAGCAGCAGCAGCAGCAGCAACAGCAGTGAAGACTCAGAGGTAGAACTGGAGGAGCCTTTGCAGAGTAGCAGAGCATTGGCTCCTCAACAGTACAGCGTGCCAGACATCGACCTGTGGGTTCCTACCAGACTGATCGCCAGCCGGTCACAGAGAGAGGAGACAGGGTGCTACCCAGTACACCCTGCTGTCTCCTGCCGTACTCAAAATCACCACAAGGAAGGTTCTACCGCAGTCTCTGCTCCTGAGATAAACCAGATGCAGGAGTGCTGTGAGACCCACAGCACTGTTCCCAGAGGAGTCCAGTCCCTGCACTCCTCAGACCCTCACCGAGCAAGTGTGAAGGAGCCAGCCTGCAAGGTAGGCCCCGGTACAGCCTAGAATGTGAGCAAGGGGAGTGGTGGGTGCCCTGTGCTCTTAGTGGTCACCAAGGCTGACACTGGACAGCTCGGCAGTTTGGTTTCCGATCTGGTAAAAGCTTTGTCCTTTCATTCACTAGAATTGTTGCTTAGGGCTGGTTTCAGAGTTGTGCAATAGCAGTGGCCTTCATAAGAGCTGCAGCCTCCATTGTCTCCTAGTCATTTGCTTTAAAGGTTGTAAGGATATCTGCCTCAAGGCACATCTGAGTGGGCAGTTCCTCACCTCCAACTGCCGTGAGTCCCCCGGAGGTGTCCTTGGGTAGTGTCAGTCCAACTTGCCTGCATCTCCCTGGCCCCCTCTGGACTGCACAGGCTGCTCTGCTGCTCTGCACTGGGGATTGCTGGAGAGACAGTGCAGTCAGCTCAGCCATGGTCCTGCCTGCCGTGGGGCCAGAGCATCTCCCTTAGAGAGGGAGCTAAGCCAGGCCCTACTTAAGGACCATATTAACCTTACCCCAGAGTGCTTTCCCACATAGCAAGTGGGGTTAAAACCTGCACAATGGCAGGTCTGTACCAGGTCCCGCTGTAGCGAGCCAGCCAGCCTCACAGGGTCTCTTTTGATGTACAGCATGTGTTGAAAGTGCCCCTAGCGAAAATGCTGACGTTAATCAGTACTCGTCCCACCACCCAGAGCCACACACTGGTGAAGGAAAGACTGAGGCAGCCACCCCTGCCTAATTCACGCTCAGGGTCTGACCCTGGTAACAGTATGGCTGGGCCCCATCTACGGCGGCTGTGGCATGGAACTTTCCAGAATAAGCAGAGACGCAAGAGACAGGCTCTACATCGAAGGCTCCTGAAGCACAGGCTCCTGCTGGCTGTGATACCCTGGGTGGGTGACATCAACCCGGCTTGCACACAAGCTGTCCAGAGACCTGCAGCTGTACAGACTCAAGGTACTACCTACCCTGGGGAACGTACTGGAGCCGGGGTGGGAGCAGGCACCACTCCTTACTGGTCCACAGCAGAGTAGGCTGATCGGGTCCTTTCATGGGCATTCCTCAAAAGTGAGAGTGAACAGTGAAACAAGGGGCAGCCAGATTTGGGGTAATGGTAAGATTCGGGGCCCTACTCTACCCTTTGATGTAGTATGGAGCTTCTAAGGCAGCTCTGCCTTCCTCTGCCTTGGGGATCCTTTTCGAGGGGAGCTTCAAAACTGGCGTCCATTTGCCCTTGTCCTCTAGCTGACAGCATCAGGATGCAGTTGGAGTGTGCACGCCTGGCCAGCACTCCAGTGTTCACACTGTTCATTCAGGTAAGGCCTAGCAGGGTGCTGTCTGCTTTGCTCTGTTCTGGTGAGAATGTGAGGCCTGTGTGGGTCACACGTTGGGTCATTACGTCGCTTCCTAGAGTCTGCAGCTTTCAGCAGATTGATGTGAAAGGAATCTTTGGCTCTTCGGCATTTGCCTTCGGCATTTGCCTTCTTTTGAGTTAAACAGTGACTTAGAGATGAGATAAGCACCCAGGCCCAGGTCTAAGATAAGGAGGAGGCAGGCTTGGGACGTGGTAGGATCCTGTGTTGCCAGGGACAGCAGCATGGAACCCAAGTCCAGGCTAGAGGCTATGAAACTGCCATGACTTCCCTGGGCAGTCAGAGGCTTGAGGAGTTTGGATCTGCTCCTGAAACAGCCACCATTAGGCCTACTTCCCGTCTCCTTGACCATCTTTGGGCCTGGTCCAGTGCAGGGTGGAGCAGGGAGGCTCTTATTCTCAGATCTCTCAGCTGTTGCAGATTGATACTGCGGGCTGCATGGAGGTGGTTCAAGAGAGGAAAACCCAGCCACCTGCACTGCTCCAGCCTGGCACCCGGAACACCCAGCCACATCTCCTGCAGGTAACATACAGAACAAGAAGTGAGGACAAATGGGGTACGGTGGCATACGCTTTTAATCCCAGGAGGCAGAAACAGGCAGATGTCTATGAGTTCAAAATCAACCTAGTCTACATAGCAGGTTTTAAGCCAGCTGGGGCCACATGAGACCCTGACTCAAAAAAGAAGTAAGAACAAGAACGGCCCATCCCTGTCCCAGAGTGGCCCAGGTTCAGTGTCTCAGTCCTTCCTTGGAGGGGCAGTTCCTAGACATTTCCATAGAACAGTGTTGCCTCCCTGAGAACAGCCCCTGCCATATCATCTCAGGGAGTCCTCTCTGTGTGAGCAGCCCCATGGGCGGCCTGATTAGAGCCTGAGGCAGGTGCCAGGTAGGCTGTGGGTGGGCAGGTGGGCTGGCTGGCACAAGCCCTGGTCAGTCTCTGTAGGTCACTAATACCATCTAGTCTAGGAACCAAACTCATGAGCTTAGTCTGGGCAGACAGTGAACCAAAACAGAACTCTGGTTCGCATAGTCCAGAGTCCCCACACTGTCCCACGGTAACCTGATGAGCTATGGTCAGGCAGCTTTTAGTGGCGCTGTGTGGAAGGCCTACGGCAGCAGCTGTCCTTTCCCAGGCCCCCCGAGCTCAGTGCAGATGGAGCCCCAGAGTTGGGTGCTGAGTGGGAAGAAGTGCTGGGGTCCAGCAGAGATCCTGCAGTCTGACTCTTCTCTTTACAGGTGTCCTCTAACGACAAGAACAGCACAGGTACCTCATGCCACTTCTGTCTCTCTCATGGGGGGACATGCCATGCATCTGAGCCACAACCTTAGCAGCACAGCCAATGGCCCTGAGAATAAGCTAGAAAGGCCTGAAACTGCTTGGCATTCCTTTCACCTTTGGGCTGTCACTGGGGGCTTGAGGGGGCTATGCTGCGTCATATTAGGGTTCAGGTTTTAAGCATGCTAGAGGTTTAGAAGCCAGTCTCTCATAGTCGGGCTGCCTCTGGCATCTGCTGCCCTCTCTGTGAACAGAGTGCCTTGGGTTGGGGGCCCATGAGGTGAGCTGGAGCCCATGTGGGGTTGCTGGTGTTCCTGGGCACGGAGCCTGAAGTTCTCATCAAGCTACTTACCTCTTCCCTTAGGCTGCCTTCTTCCAGGCATGCCGGATGAGCAAACTGCAAAGAGAACCGGCCAGAAAGGGCGTCCACGGCTGGGGTCCTGCAAGGCTGAGGCTACTCCCTTCCAAGTTCCTGTGGCAGCCCCACGTGGCCTCCGGCCAAAGCCTAAGACTGTATCTGAGCTGCTGAGGGAGAAGCGGCTCCGTGAGTCCCATGCCAAGAAGGCCACTCAGGCTCTCACTGCCCTCAGCAGCCAGCTGCTGGTCTCCTCACCTGTGCTCCTCCAGCCCCCTCTGCTGCCAGCTGCCCGCGGTTCCCCAGTCGTGGGCCCTGCAGCATCCAGTGTAGAACTCTCTGTACCTGTGGCCCCAGTGATGGTCAGTTCAAGTCCTTCTGGCTCCTGGCAGGTGGGTGGGATCTCAGCCACAGACAAACAGCCCCCCAACCTACAAACCATTCCCCTAAATCCCTCCCACCAAGGGACCCAGATTGCAGCCCCTGCTGCATTTAGGAGCCTAGCCTTAGCTTCTGGGCACGTCTCCACAGGCTGCCCCCTGAATACTCTAGGGCAAACCTCTACCACATCCCAGAAGCAGAGCCTGCCCAAGGCCCTGCCCATTCTCCCAGCAGCCCCTAGCCTCACTCAGCTGTCTGTGCAACCCCTCAGTCTGCCACCAGTTCTTAACCCACCTGCAAGTGGGCAGCCCCCGGCAACCAAGTCCAGCCTGCCTGTCAACTGGGTTCTCACAACTCAGAAGCTGCTCTCTGTCCAAGTGCCAGCCGTGGTGGGCCTCCCCCAGCCAGTGATGACCCCTGAGACCATAGGACCACAAGCGAAACAGCTGCCTTCCCCTTCCAAGACGCCTGCTTTTCTGGGACAGCCTCCAGCTAGCACAGACACAGAACCCAAAGGACCTCAGGGCCAGGAGACCCCACCCACACCTGGGCCTGAAAAGAAGGCTTTGGACTTAAGCCTGCTTTCCCAGGAAAGTGAGGCGGCCACCTTGACATGGCTGAAGGGGAGCCGAGGTGCTTGTGTGCCCCCACTGGGAAGCAGGATGCCCTATCATCCCCCTTCCCTGTGCAACTTGCGAGCATTGTCCAGCCTCCTCCTCCATAAGAAGGATTTGGAGCAGAAGGCTTCCTCTCTGGTGGCCGGCCAGGCAGCTGGGGCCCAACCCGAGCCCGAGGCTGGAGCCCTACAAGCTTCCCTGGAGCTGGTACAGAGGCAATTCCAGGACAACCCAGCCTACCTCCTGCTAAAGACTCGTTTCCTGGCTATCTTCTCCCTTCCTGCATTCCTGGCCACTCTGCCCCCCAACAGTGTTCCCACCACCCTATCACCAGCCATGGCTGTGGGTTCTGAGAGTGACAGTGAAGACTTTGGTGACCTGGAGCCGAAGGACGGGGCTAGGCAGCTGGACTGCATGGCCTGCAGAGTGCGAGCAAACCCGGTGGCCCCAGACCCTGTGCAGGTACGGACGCTGGGCTGCAGCCCCACTTTGGCAACAGGCAGAGGCCGGCAGTGCCATGTTTGCTTGTGTGTTTGGCCTGCTGGGAGCGGTGAGCTGGGCAGGTGGAGGTTGTATGAAAGAGAAGGCCGTGGGTTTCTGAAGGAAGAGGAAGTGTGTCCCATCTGCCCAGTTGGGAAAGGGCTTCTTAACAAAAGTTGCCTCTCCCAGGCTGGGCATAGCAGGAGAGGGAGGCAGCCTTCTAATATGGCATACCCCACCCCACACACCTAAACTCAAGGGAGACCGGCCTGACACATGACCCTGGGGTGGGCTCTGAGTACAATGGACGGGTCAGTTGCCCTTGTTCCTGCTCTTGTGGGGACAGAGTTCCTCTCAGACATCTCTCGCTCACAGAGCTTGCCTGGCAAGACAGTCTTTCCCATAGGAGCCTAGGGACAAGATGTCTGGGCCCAATGAGTCCTACCAAGGCTCCTCCCCTGCAGAGGTTAGCTATGTGGAGCCTTCTCACAGCTGTCACTCCTTTCCTGGCGGTGCTACCCTAGTTCCAGGGTGACCTGGGAATCTCTAGGATATATTCCTGCCTCTGCCTCCATCGGCCTGCACCTCAGAGCAAGAGGTGGCTCTCATGAATTTTAATGTTGGAGACCCTCCCTGAGGGGCAAACCTGCAGAAAGCTAGGACCTAGTGTCTCCCATGTAACTGTCCTGGGGGAGCAGCTGCCTGTCCCTGATGTTAGCGTCAGGGTGGTAGTGGGGGCTGTCCTCAGGCCTCCCTTCCCATCCCTACTTGCTAGAGTCACTCTCATCTCCCCTGGCCTGGCTTTTTGATGTTTCAGAGAGCTCCAAGTCCCAGTGCAGTGTCTGCTCCCTCCCACCTGGATGCTTCTGATGACCTCGATGACCTTGACGTGCTCAGGACTCGACGTGCTCGGCATTCCCGGAAATAGAGGTTGCTCTGAGCAGCAAGGTGAGTCCTGTGGAGGCTGCCATCCTGCAACCAAGAAGAGGCAGAGTTCTGCCCACACTGGGACATCAAGTCTGAAGGCCGGGCCATAGGGATACTTGATGCTCCCTGTCCTCTGTCCTTCCCTGCCTGAAGCAAGCTCCATGTTGCCCAGGGTGCCTCTTGGCCTTGGCACTACTCCCCTCTGCCTGAGGGTGTCAGCTCGCAAAAGCACTCTCTGATGGCTTTTCAGAGGCGGCACTGCTGACTCAATGTAAGTCTTGGTGTGTTCACCACATGCAGCCCATGAGCATAATTCCCTGCAGTTTCTCTGACCACAAACCCAGGCTGTGTACCTTGCTTTCATTGTTGGGTCCCTGGATCTGTCGGCAGATAAGCAAGGAAGCCGACGGGACTGAGAGGTGGAGCCACCATAGGCTGAGCTGTCTATCCTCACAGCAGTGCCAGCTTAGTCCTTGCCGTTCCCCAGCACCATCTGCAGTCTGTCTCCATGTCTAGGGTCTGTGGACTGCAGGCACTATCAAGAATATTCCTGTGTTGCAGGACAAGGACTCAAGGGATCCAGAAACCCAGGCTTATGCCAGGCAAGAGGCAGGGCCCAAGCCTGACCAGAAGCCCACAGCCCTCTGCAAGAAGACGGGAGGCCAGAAAGCTGCAGACTAAGCTGTGTGCAGCAGCAGCAGCAGCAGCAGCAGCAGCAGCAGCAGCAGCAGCAGCAGCTGTGGGGATAGCAGTGGTCATGTGATCACAGGCTTAACTGTTAGCAAATGTGGATCCACATGTGTGAAGGAATAAAGTAATGCCCATTTCTCACTTCAAAAGCGATGTATAGCATGTTGTGGTTTTGTCCAGTGCTGGGATGTGACTGTCAGTTCTGGGAGCCTCTCACACCCTTTGCTGCCCACGCAGCCTATGGAGCCAGCACTTCGCCAGAGAGCAGAGAGAATGGAAAAACAGTCCTTCTTCCCATTTCAAGAAAATGTCAGGCTGATTCAGTGGTTAATTAAGAGCACTGGCTGCTCTTCCAGAGGTTCTGACTTCTATCTCCAGCATGGTGGATCATAACCATCTATAGTGGGATCTGATACCCTCTTCTGGCACTCAGGTGTACATGCAGAGAGAGCACTCATATACATTAAATAAATAAGTCTTTGAAAAAGAAAAAAAAGGAACTATGTCAATTGGCCCCCCACCGCCAGGCAAGGTCCCTGGAACCAGCACCCATCCCAGACAGCAGCACCTCTCCCTCCTGATTGTCTCTCCCTTTTAAAAAAAAATTATTTGTTTTATGTGTATGAGTACACTGTTGCTCTCTTCAGACACACCAGAAGAGGGAATCGGGTCCCTTTACAGACAGTTGTGAGCCACCAGGTAGTTGCTGGGAATTGAACTCGGGGCCTCTGGAAGAACAGTCAGCGCTCTTAACCACTGAGCCATCTCTCCGGCCCTGTCTCCTTTTTTTCTTAGACACTATTATCATGACACCAGTCCTGAGCCCTTGGCTCTCCAGGAGTTAGTTCTTACATGTGTTCATCCATCCTCTGTGGGAAATTTCATAGTAAAATGGCGTGAGCAGCCTAATCCTGCTGCTTGTACCAACTGTCAGCAGGTGGTTGTCCTGCAGCCCAGCTCATTGCCCGCTGTCATGTGTCCAGGGACCAGTGTTTTCCATGGCTCCCTCTAACCTCTTCTCCACTCTGGAGTACTGGGGTTTTTTCAGTGGACCCCTCTTTGCCATCCTGGAAACCCAGCAAGGCACAGTCCCTAGCAATGCCACTCCCAACCCCACCCAGGCCAAAGAGGACTCCTGACTGCTGCTTTTAGAAGTATGGTGCAAGGCCACTGTCCCCACAGGAGCAACAGAAGGGCAGTAAACCACGAAGGACGGGGCTGGTTGGGCTCTGCTCTTTGTAAGTCTCCCAGCCTTCCCACTCAGCTTTTGCTTCAACTCCTCTAGAAGACTAGGCAGCAGCACCTGTCTAACAGCTACACTGGCTGGTCAGGGCTAGCAGGTCCCCACGCCCATCTCAGGCTGGGGCACGCAGTTCACGGAGGACTCTAGCTGCCTACAGCCCGTGGATTGTCCTGCTGCACCTACCCTGCACCACTGTCCTCAGACAGCAGGTGAGGATATGGGCGGCCATGATGGAAGAGCGGCTTTCAGAAGCCTGGATCCAGGAGGGCCTTAGACCGCCCATCCACAATGCCAGATTTTCAGATTCTGTGGCTCCAGGCCCGAGTTCAGATGAGCAGGCGGGGAGGGCTCCTCTGCTCCCAGAGTACTTCTACTTCCCTCTCTCTTGTTCCTGGATGGACCAATCAGAAGGTAGACCAGCAGGGACTGCCCCCCTCCCCCCCCAGGGAGGACTGGCTGGCTTGTGGCATCAACCAGAACACATCAGGAAGTGCACAGCCTCCCTCATGGCTCCACCCTTCTCCAGTTAGGGAGCATCTCCACACTCCCAGAGGCTCCTGGCGTGCCCATAGCCCAGGCAGCATCCAGCTGGCAGGTGGCTCCCACAGGACCCTGAGGTAAGTTCACCTTCCTGGAGGTGGGTGGAAGCCTGTGGTGAGTCTGCTGGGGATCCTACAGCGCGTACCCTGGAGCAGCAGTACCTACAGGCAGGTGGCCTCCTCCATCCTCACCCTTCATTTGATTAATCCTGTGCATGGCAGTATAGTCCTCCAGTGCTGGACCCATGTGGCTGTGGGGCCATGGCAGGCAGTGGCCCGAGGTACAGAGAAGTGTCTGTCCACTGTGTCAGAAGGTGCGGCAGGAAACAGAGGTACTTCTGAAGAGTAAACCTGCCATGGTGTGTCCACAACTGGAGATGCAGCTCCTCTGGGCTCCTCTCCTCAGTGTTCTGTGGTTGGGAACTGAGCCAGGGGCTCTCTGTGGCCACCATAACTCGGCCCTGTAGTCACTGAAGCCACTCACAAAGGCTTCACTTGTCCACATGCAGCTCCACACGAGTAAGCCCCTATGTTCAACTGGCCTGACTGATCCCCATCATGTGGCCAAAGGCCAGGCCTCATCCGGCAGCAGAAAAGCACAGGACTTGCCTAGCACCTGAAAAACTGGAGGGAAGCCGCAGCAGACGTCCAGTGTACCCCAGCCTAGCAGGGAGGCAGGCATGCTCCCGAGGCCAACCCTTACTTGCCCTCCCAGAATAGCACCATGCCACAGGCTGTTGCATCACTGGCTACAACGGAAGGCCTGAAGGACACGGAGCCCGTCAGGGAATGAGGAAGTCACACATAGGCCTGGCCCCCTGGCAGAGTGAGAAAGCCTCCCACCAACCTGACCCTCTTAGTCCCAATCTGGAGACTGGCAGCCAGGGTCCACGCCACCCAGGGAGGTACTATGTAGGATAGCCAGTAGGGGCAAAAGCTCCCACCTTGAGGGCGTGCCAGGGCACTCCAGGGTAGAGGGCAGAAGCTAGAGCAGGGCTGTTGTACAAGGGCTCTTCTCTTAGACCCCCAACCCACCCCTTCCCTGCATATCCACATGACTCAATGAAAGCTTGGGGTGACAGCAGCTTGGGGAAGGTGGGTTTGACAATGGACTTGCCTATGGACCTCTGCTTCTCCTCAGAAACTGTCCATGGAGCTGAGGAGATGAAACTGAGCCTTATATTTCCCTAGACTGAGTCCCTTCTGACCCTGCCCAAAGCCCTGCCCTGGCACTCCCAGGCCTGGGTCCTGTCAGGCTGACTGCGCCAGGCCCAGCAGGGAACAGAAGGTGGGCACTTCCTCAGCTGCTCTCCCCAACTGTACCACAGCCTACAGAGGACATGTCAGACTATGAAAATGACGACGAGTGCTGGAGTGCCCTGGAGAGCTTCCGGGTGAAGCTAATCTCTGTCATTGACCCCTCACGAATCACACCCTATCTGCGCCAGTGCAAAGTCCTGAACCCCGATGATGAGGAGCAGGTGCTCAGTGACCCCAACCTGGTCATCCGCAAGCGGAAAGTGGGTGAGGCTGCTCCCACACCAGCAGGCCCCAGTCCCTCATCATCCCCACAAGACAGCCAGCCAGAGTCTGCTACATGTTCCGCTGCCCCCACCTCAGCCCCATGTAGGATATGAGTGAGGTCCTCCTCCCCTCTTGTCATGTCTACCTGCTGCTGCCCAGTGGGGGAAGGGAGTCCCCACCATTGTTCAGGTCCTCAGAGCCACCAGAGTAAAGACAGCACCCTGTCCCACCTAGACTGAGACCTGCAGGGTGCCTTATGCAATGGCCCAGAAGGGAAGGGGGTGTCTAGAGCTTAGGTTATCTACCCAGAGTAACCATCCTACCCAGCCCCAAGAGCCTCTACCTACCCAGCCCTGGGCCCTGACTCTGTCTCTTCTACCTGAAGGTGTGCTCCTGGACATCCTGCAGCGGACAGGCCACAAGGGCTACGTGGCCTTTCTTGAGAGTCTGGAACTCTACTACCCTCAGTTATACAGGAAAGTCACTGGCAAGGAGCCAGCGCGTGTCTTCTCCATGATCATTGGTGAGAGGCACAGGTGGGGGTTGGTGCTGTGGGTGGACTCGGTGCCACTTGGCCCTGGCTCCTGTGATTGCACTGGGGTGACTAAGTCTGACACGAGCCTTCTGATGTAGATCAGGGTAGTGGTCCCTGGTGCCTCTCGGGTTCTCGGGAGCAGGGCCTTCCTGGATTGCTGAGGTCCCGCTGGTCTCCAGAAAGGGAGCCCTTCTCTGCTTCTCCTACTCACAGCCTAGAAATTCCACTGAAGTGGTGACCGCTCTGTAGTGCCATTTCTGCAGGGCCCAGTTGTCAGCCAAGGGCAGCAGAGTCTTACAGTTTCCAGAGGGGACAGAGGTGTCCTCTCGTGATGGAATAGCCACAGCCCTATCAATTCTCATGCATCTCATAAAGGTCAGTGTAAGAGTAACAGAGGGCAGGCATGATGACACACGCCTTTAACCTTTAACTCCGGAGGCAGCGACAAGCAGATCTCAGAGTGAGAGGCCAGCCTGGACTACATACCAAGACCTTGTCTCAAAACACAGGGGCTGGGGGGAGACAGAAGGCCGACTGCAGGCCTGGCATGTGAGTGTTTGAGTCAGAATCTCAGTTCGCCTGTGAGGGACAGCAAGGCAGACTGGGCCTAGTGAGCACACTCAGTCTTGAGGGACCCATCCTACCCTCTGGGAGGCCAGGAGTGCTCCCTCTGTCCCTCAAGCTGCTGGTCTTCAAGCACACACTTGTAGACAAGGACGAGCACAGGGTCTGCAGGTGACAGCCACAGCTCCACCTGACACTGCATGGTCCCCAGATGCATCAGGGGAGTCGGGCCTGACGCAGCTGCTGATGACAGAGGTCATGAAGCTGCAGAAGAAGGTTCAGGACCTGACGGCCCTTCTGAGCTCCAAGGATGACTTCATCAAGGAGCTGAGGGTAAAGGACAGCCTCCTGCGCAAGCAACAGGAGCGGGTGCAGCGGCTCAAGGAGGAGTGCGAGCTGAGCAGTGCGGAGCTGAAGCGCTGCAAGGATGAGAACTACGACCTGGCCATGCGCCTGGCTCACCTGAGTGAAGAGAAGGGAGCAGCGCTCATGCGGAACCGCGACCTGCAGCTTGAGGTGATGGCTCACGCCACAGGCAGCGGGGTGGTCAGGAGGAGGCTGCGGCTGACTGGACCACCCGCAGGTGGACCAGCTCAGGCACAGCCTCATGAAGGCAGAGGATGACTGCAAGGTGGAGCGCAAACACACACTGAAGCTCCGGCACGCCATGGAGCAGCGGCCTAGCCAGGAACTGCTGTGGGACCTGCAGCAGGAGAGGGACTTGTTGCAGGCCCGGGTGCAGGAGCTGGAGGTCTCCGTGCAGGTAGGAATACCACCGGCGCACACCAGGCCTCGCATCTGCAGGGGCTTGAAGCTGGGCACACCAGATGGTACAACTGCAGTGGCTGTGGCACTGTGGGCCTCCTCAGCCAGGCTTATTGTTCCCTGCCACCTCCAGGAGGGTAAGCTACACAGGAATAGCCCATACATCCAGGTGCTGGAGGAGGACTGGCGTCAGGCACTGCAGGAACACCAGGAGCAGGCCAGCACCATCTTCTCCCTACGAAAGGACCTCCGCCAGGCTGAGGCCCTCCGGACCCGGGTAAGAGGCCAGGGCAGGCAAGCAATGCCCACTGGGATCCTGGACGGTGGGGTCTGGGACAGCTCACTGTCTCCCCTTTATCAATTCCTAGTTCACGGTGGTGTCGTGTCCACAGCTAAGGTCACCCTTTGGGCTTAGGTTAGCCTACCGTGGACTGGGACTCCAGTGCCTTCCTCATTACCCCAGCCAGCCGGGTCTTGTGTGCTCTGGGGCTGTTGTCTGTCCAGCTCGGGGAGGGGAGGGAGTGAGGCTGAGCGGTGCTTCCTGTAGTGCATGGAGGAAAAGGAGATGTTCGAGCTGCAGTGCCTGGCCTTGCGCAAGGATGCCAAGATGTACAAGGACCGGATCGAGGCTATCCTGCAGCAGATGGAGGAGGTCTCCATTGAGCGGGACCAGGTGGGTGCCACACTTGCATTCAGAAACTGAGAACAAGCAGTGCTGCGGTATTGGTGCGGCAGCCTTTGGAGCTGCTGCGGCCAAAGCATTTTTTTATTTATTTATGCTCAAGGTAACTTGGCAGTGTTGAAAGATAGAACCTGGGGCTGCTCGTACAAATGCAGTCAGGTCTAACCTTACTCAAAGGAAGAGCTTATGTAGCAGGAGAACACTGCAGTCCCGGTGCTGGATAGGGAGGTATAGGTGGGAGGGAGACTTCAGTAGGGGAGAGGAAGCTGCCAGATGCATAGGTTGGGGGTGGGGAGCATTTCGTACAAGAGCTGGTGGTGGTTCCCGGGTAGGGGCAGTGGTGACTCACTCACACCTGTAATCCCAGCACTTGCAGGTTGAGACAAAATAATTACTGTGAATTTAAGGGCAGCCTGATTTACAGTGAGTTCCAAGCCAGTTTGGGGCCCAATGTGAGACCCTGTCTCAAAAAGCCATGTTTGGTAGTACATGCCGGTTCCAGCATTTAGGGGTAAAGACAGGAGAATCATAAACTCAAGGCCATCCTCAGCTACCTAGTAAATATGAGGCCAGCCTGGGATAAGAAAGAAAAAACACACATTGTGTTCATTTAAGGACAGCCATGGGTCCTGCTTTTGATGTCAAGCGACATCCAGAATTTATAAAATATGTCCCATAGGAGGGACGGAAACACACACACACACACACACACACACACACACACACACACACACACACACACACTGTCTACTGGGAATGTAGGACTTCTCAGTTGGGCTTCCTCGGAACTGACTTGTGTGTTAATCACAGAGGTTTTTGGCTGTTTCTTTGCAGTGTTTTTTGTTTTGTTTTGTTTTGTTTCTGAGACGAAGTCTCATGCAACCCAATCTTGCCTCTAGAGATGGCATTGAACTATTGCTTCTGCTTCTGCCTCCTAAGTGCTAAGGTTCTGGGCCTGCCCTATTCCACCCAGTGTTTGTTCACTTGTACTACGAGCCCCAGTGCTTTGAGAATCCCTCCAGTTCAGCAACTCCAGCGGCACAGCAGGGTGGTTGATGTCCGGCCAGGACCTCTGGTAGGGGCCAAGACCTGTACTGCCAAATGAGAGCCAAGGTCCCTTGCTGAGGGTGTAGCCTTGGCCATTCCTACAGGCTATGACCTCGAGGGAAGAGCTGCATGCACAGTGTGCCCAAAGCTTTCAGGACAAAGATAAGCTGCGAAAGCAGGTTCGAGAACTGGATGAGAAGGCCGACGAGTTGCAGCTGCAGCTGTTCCAGACGGAGAGCCGATTACTGGCCACTGAGGGCAGACTCAAGCAGCAGCAATTGGACATGCTCATCCTGGTAGGTCTCTGTGTCTGCTGTAGCTAGGGCAGTCTGGGTGATGCGGGAGCTGGGGAGGATGCGGGGTCAAGCCAAGATTCCTGAGGGACCATGCAGCCCAGAAGCATCCCCAGGCCTAGCCTGGAATGGCTGGTGCTCTGCTTGTGGTCTCAGAAGATGCCTGGCCTTCCTGAATCCCATTTTTCCTCTTTAGAGCTCTTCATGGTGAAGTGACAGCCATAAATGTAACCCAAGGCCCAGTCAGTCACACCACTCCAAGGAGAGTGGCCTTGCCCAGGGAGTCACCTTCTGGTGGCTTGGCAGTGTAGTGTTAAGAAAGACATATCTGGGCATATCTAGAGATATGTGCAGGGCTGCCCTAGAGGATGGAGCTTGGAGGGGGCTCTTATCTTGCCCTACATGCCCCATGCCCAGGTGCTTGGAGCCCCTACCGCCCACTGACCAACTCCCTTTTCTGTGGCCACAGAGCTCTGACTTGGAAGACAGTTCACCCAGGAACTCCCAGGAGGTGAGTATGGACACAGGGTGGGCCTCTCCCTGTCCTTCAACCTCCACCTGACCTCACACTCATCTCCCATGTGGCTCTTAAACTGGATTGTCCCTTTTCTCTCGTTTTGGGCTGGATACAGGGAAGAGTGCTAGCCACACTCCACGCCATTGCTTGTGAGCAAAGTGAAGCACAGACCAGCGCCCATCTTCTGTCCTCTCAGGGCAGAGGCTTCATGCTAGGGTTTCCTTTGCCTGTTGGCCTGACTGGGACCGAGTCCCTGAGGATCTCTATGCAGTGGGGTGACAGTGATGGCTGTGTCAACTGAGGAGCGAGAGTCAAGCGGGCGGGGGCTGGGCCACACCTCATCCTGGAAGGGCAATGGTGGCTTGTGGCGTGGCCTAACTGGGTGGCATGTCTCTGTCTGGAAGCTCTCACTGCCTCAGGACCTGGAGGAGGATGCCCAGCTCTCAGACAAAGGTGAGGAGGTGGGGATGCCGTGTTCTGCCAGAGGCATCTAGGCTGCAGTCTCCTGGCCTCCCTAAACCCCAGCCCGTCCTCAGCACATAAAGCGGTGTGACTTACCTTGTCTCAGAATCACACCGCTCCAACCAAAGACGACACTCCCTGAGGCAAGGAGAGGCAGTGGCGAAGGGCTGACCCTTAGGCTCACGCACCTAGAGAATAAGGAATCTGGTTTGAACATGGGTCTTAGATCTTAGGGTCTGTGGCTCAGAGGACAGTGAATGTGGACGCCCCATCCTGCATCTTTCCCTCCCAGCCTTCTTCCTGCAGAGGGAGATGCTAGCCAGTATCCAGATGAGCTCAATGAGGAAGGGACCGGTAGCGCTATGTGACAGGGTAGCAAGCAAGGAGGTGGGGACCGCTCTATCCACAGTAGCAGGCTGCCAGGCAGGCCACTCCTCTGATCTAACAGTTGGGGGACGGCAGTTGGGGCAGCGGAGGGTGGGTGGTGAGAGGGTCTAGTGCAGGGAGGAGCCCTGGGAGCTTTCGTGAGAAGTCAGACAGACTTCCTCAGCTCAGCCTTACCCCAGGCTATAACCAAAGGCAAAAGGGGAACAAGAGGTGTAGATGGAGAAGCATGGGCCACCCACCGCAGTCCCCAAGACCCAACCTGAGGCCACCAAGCTCCACATGGGCACACAAGGAGAATGCAAGAGTAGCCAGCTCTCTTGAAGGCACACCAGCAGTTAGGCACCATGAAAATGAGAGGGGAAGGGGCAGGGCTCTCATACCCCGAGTCCTCTCTGGATATAACTGTTTCTTGATATTCATAGCCCTCTCAGCACACCTTCTGCCTGGAGCCTTGAGTCTTGGTCTACCTAGGGCCTGGGGCAAGCTGGCTCTGACCACCCGGAATGAACGTTCTTGTAACTAATATGGTGTACTTGCTCTACACTGAGGCTGCCCCTACCCCACCCATGGGAACCACTAGGCACGAAAATTTTGCCAAGCTAATGGACTGGGGACCTGGAGTCTTTCCTACCCATCTGTCCTTGTGTTTGGTGACAGTCAGCTTGGGAGGTATGGGTGAGTGATGGTAGGAGCTCTGTTGATGTAGCAGCCAAGGGCTCAGCCTGTTCCTGTCTGTGAAGTGCAGTCTCTACTGGACTCATGTGGTGTGAGGGTCCCAGTCCAGAAGACTGGCCTAGGCCAGTGCTAGTTGGGCTGTGAGCAGAGGAAGGTGGTGACTATGCCAGCGAGCGAGCCACCGTAAGCACAGCTCTTCCTTTCAGGTGTCCTGGCAGACAGGGAGAGCCCAGAGCAGCCCTTCGTGGTTCTGAACAAGAAGCATCTTTCGCAGACCCATGTAAGGCTGACCGGGGCCCCCAAGAGCCCTGATGACTAAATGGCTCATCCTGGGGAGGAGGGTGACTCCACCTGCACAGCTGGGGATCACAAGGTCTTTGTAGTGCATGTGGTGTGTAAACATGTGGGTAGTGTTTGGTGCATTAACTGGAGCCCCTCTTCTTGGACAAAACCCTAGATGTAGGGTGGTTGGACAGGGGAGGGAGGCAGTAATGTAAGGACATTCACTGCAAAGAAGTCTTCCACTCAGCCTGGCTGAAAAGGGGTGATCGCCCCATGTTCACTTATCTCGGAGTCCAGTAGAGCCCAAGGCCAGCTAGCTTGGCTTCACACCTGCTGGAGTCCCAGGGCTGCCGTGGTAAGGCCACGGTGTCCAGCTGCCCGCCCTGTTGTCCAGCTGCTGGCACCGTTCCTTCTACAGGACACGGTGCCCAGCAGCAGCGAGCCCCCGGAGAAGGAGCGGCGGCGCCTCAAGGAGAGCTTCGAGAACTACCGAAGGTGAGGGGCGGCAGGAAGGACGGCTGGGCGGGTGGATTACCTACGCTTACCTGCTCACAACCTGCTCACACTGCGGGTCCCACAGGAAGCGGGCGCTCCGCAAGATGCAGAACAGCTGGCGGCAGGGAGAAGGGGATCACGGGAATACGACAGGCAGCGACAACACCGACACCGAGGGCTCCTAGAGGACCGCGCCGAGGCTGAGCGTCTGTGTAATTGTGAAGGGATGCTGCGTTTTTGTTTTGTTTTTTTTGTTTTGTTTTTTTTTTACTGTACGCTACACATACGTTGTACAAGTATTAGAAAAAAAAATGCAGCCTAATAAAATGACCTCTGAGCTGAGCCTGTTGGTTGGATGTGCAAGCGGGGTGACACCAGGGGGCGACAGAATGCAGCGCGCCGGTGGCGGATGGAAGCTGAAGAGAGCTGCTTCCGGCCGCTGCGCCCATTTCCAAAATGGCGGATACAGCTTCAGTTGTACGGGGCGGTGCAAAAAGAGGTGGCCAAGAATCGTCGTGGTGACGGTGCCCTGGAACGGCATGTTGCGGACAGCGCTGAGCCGCATGCCGACACTACTTCGTAGTGTGCGGACCCGGGATTCCGGACCGCGGCAGCTTTGGGATTTGGGGGCTCGCCTAAAGACCGCGAAGAGACTTCGGGGCTGGGCCTGGGGCTGGCGGAGCTCGAGCTCCGCGCCGGGATCAGAGCATGCGGCGGCGCTAGGGCGCGTGAAAGCGGACCACTACCAGCTCGTCTACACCTGCAAGGTGGGCGCGGTCGGCAGCACCCAGCGCTGGCTGGTTTCCTGAAGGTATAGGGTTCCGGCAGAAGTATCCTTCGGACGGGGAGGGGGCGGGGACTTTACAAAAGGGCTGGGAGGAAATGAAGCTATCTATGAGGGTCAGGACCTTCTAGGATGTCCCTCCGGGTGGAGTTAGCCCTAGGGAGAGACTTTCCTATGTGTACCTTGCCTGACCACCTCTCTAACCCAACTAGGTCTGTGGGACTCGGTCATCCAAGCACATCTCAAAGTTGGCCTATCACCAGGGTGTGGTCATCGTGACTTGCCCTGGTTGCCAGAACCACCACATCATCGCAGACAACCTAAGCTGGTTCTCTGACCTGAAGGGGAAGAGGTGAGGCCCGCTGGGAGGGGTAGGAGACTGTAGGATTGTGTGCCTTTATGAGCCTGGGTCCATCGCCTCTCCTACCTGGATAGCCCAGCTTCCTCCACGTGGATGATCTGGAAGCTGTTGAATTTGAACTTCAGATAAACTATAATCGGCCTCGAATATGGCAAACTAGTTCTGTGGCTCTACCGCTCTCACTGCCTGACCTCTGATCTCTCCAGTGGCCTCATAACTTTCTAGTGGAGGCTTTTTGTGTTCTGCCAACTCAGGGCAGATGGAAGGGTTTGTGTCAGACTGTGAACTGGCACTGGCCTTCAGTTGGTATTCTCACCTTGGGGAGAGCAGTGGGGAGAGCCAGGAGTCAGTTCGGAGGAGATTGGTCTATGGCTAGGACTGATGGTCACTGAGGAAGGATCAGTGGCAGGAGTAGGACAGAGCCACAGAGGAGATAGCCTGTGACAAGTGTGCAGGCCTTGGGTCTCTGGTTTACCTCTTAGACCTGTGCTGCAGAGAAATCTCAGCTCTGATAGGTAGGAACAGGACAGAAGTGCAGGAATGGCTGTTACCTAGTGGCTGTTACCTGGTGAGAGGCAGGGTCAAGGCCCTTGGTGGTACACTGTACAGGATAGATGGCTTCTGAGGTGGGACTTGTTAACAGACACATTTGGTGAAGGTGCCATTAGGTGCCTGCAAGGTACTGGTGTCCTGGATTCTGGGACATGTGTTCCAGGCCCAAGATGACCATGGGATGCCCTTGAGGGAGCCCAGAGTAAGGCTGATGCTGCCCTTACTGTCTTGTAGGAACATTGAAGAGATCCTAGCAGCCAGAGGAGAGGAGGTACGCCGGGTGTGTGGTGACGGTGCCTTGGAACTGATTCTGGAGGCGGCTGAACCACCTGCCACCCCAGAAGGGGGTGAAGATCCCACTCACCCCGGCAAGATGGACCAGAGCTGACCTTGACACTCTTGCAACTGTGGACTCCTCCAACTTCAGACTCCAGTCGTCCCAAAAGTCTCCCCCTTCACTTGGAGCCTCTCCAGCCTGCTGTTCTCTGTCAGTAAACAACTGTCACCTCCAGGTGCTGGGCCCGCACTCCTGTCTTTCTCTTCTGAAGTCAGAACAACTCTGTGGCTATAGGCCCCAGCCTTATGACTGTCCACGTCTTCAGAGGAATCGCTCTGTCCCTGTGCAGTGGTTCTCCTTTCTAAGTAGTGCTGGATCTGGGAGTTGAATTAGACTGTGGCCTTGGGCGGTTTTGTTCCTCAGAGCATCTTTCTACTTCCTCCTCTATTACCTGCATCTCACCACCACCACCACCCACACACACACACACACACACACACACACACATACACACACACACACACACACACACACACACACACACACACACACACACACACACACACACTGGTGGCTTCTGTTGTGTGAGCAACTGTCCAGCCCAGCACTGAGGCTTGGTTTTTGTAGCAAAAGAGGCTGCTCAGAGGCTTAGAAGGAGAGTGATCCGGGCAGAGATACCACACACACAGACACTCCCCCCACGAGCTGCCTGCACCTCTCAATTCTTCTTCCTGTTTCGAGCCCCAAGAGGAGATGTGTGGAAGTGATGAGGGCCACATCACGATTGCCTTGTGGTGTACTTCATCTCTAACTTTGCTTGACATGCCTTCAGGATATTCTTGTGTTTAGGAAGTCGAGCGGATGCACAAACAGGCTTTTTGCAGGGGTTTCTGGGCCCTGTGACCTTCAACATTAATCAGCAGTCCATCCGGCAGGGCAAACCCTGGAGCAGGAGGGTGGAGAAGGCAATTGGCAGTGACACAATGCCTCCCCGGCTCCTGGGACCCCAGCTAGTGATTAGCAGTTCACTCTGGGCCGTGGGAGGCCGGGTGCACTTGCAGTCTGTGCCTTCACTCGATTACCCCCTGTCCTTCCCTCAGCAAACACCCTGCTATTATCCCCACCAGAGCCTCCTGTGCCATTTGTACAAACTGTCACAGTCCTAGAGGCAGAGCCAGCCTCCTACTCCAGCCTGCTCCCTGTGGAGGGCACAAAGGTCAGGGGGCCGACTACGTTGCTTGTAAGCCCTAAGTGCAGAAGGCCAGTGGAGCCTGGCCGGGCGCTCTCATCCTCAAGTGTCAGAGTTTCAGGAGGCCCGGAGCTGGCTAGACTGAGTGCACAGCTGGACCTAGCACATCTCCTGGATGGGAAGCCCACGGTTCGGACTTCTCTCCTCTTCTGTGTCGTCTGCGTATTGCTGCTCCTCACTTGGGGCCTTGCTGCTCCAGAGCCCTTCTTCCCAGGGAGGCTCTCCTGTGTATCAGGCTTTCACCTGAAGATTTACTCCCCACATAGTCCATTCTTGCAGAATCCACACCTCACCCTGTTCTGCAGACTCACCCCGGGCCATGGTTCCCAATCATATGGCCAGGTTCCTGGCAGTTTGTTCTTACTAGTTTAGTTCTCCATTCCTTCCTCCCTCCCGGTGGAGACTTTAAGTAAAGCACCACCCAGTATCCTCCTGGCCTGGCCAGTGCTTTCAGCGTGACTCCTGTCTGGTGGCTTGGCTCTCTCACCACATTCCCTTCTCGTGGCAGCCATCTTCGGCAGCTGGCCTCCCAGTACCTGAGCAATTGCAGCCTGCCCCTAAGTGTGGCTGCCTCCAGAGCAACCATAGCGCTCCTGATTATAGAGAATTCTCTAGGCTAGTTTACTGGTCTAAGCTGTATCTGCCTCTCTTGGCCCAGGTCAGGGTACTCCCTAAAGGGCCCAACCAGGGTACGAGTCACATGGGTTACTGCTCACTACATGACACTGAAGACAAGCCTGGACCGTCTCCAAGTTCCTCTGTTGCTTAGATCACCGTAATCCAGTCCCTGAATTATGAACTGCGAAGACAAAGCCCCGTAGCTGGGTCCAACCCAGTCAGGGTCGAGGCTGCTCCTGTGCTGGGAGGCCTGTCCCCAGAGTGTTCACCAATGGACTGTGACATCCCTGGCTTCTGTTACCTGTCTCTGCAGAGAATGGAGTAGCAGATGCCCTGGCCCAGCCTCTCGTGCAGCAGGGACATCCCTCGTGATCTCAGGTGGCCTCTGTGCTCGAAGACGCTGCACTAGGGAGGCCGATACCATGTCCCGGAAAGGCTGACACAAATCCCCACAGAAGCCACATCCACTTGGCAGATTTTTTTATTTTTGGGTAAAACAAAACAAACGTACCTCTCGGGTTGGAAAGGACCCGTGAACAACATGGCAAACACGTGTAAGCAATAAATATGCATGTACATTCAAGTATGCGGGCGGCCACCGTGTCCCGCCCGAGACCCTGTGCTCTGGTTTCCGCTTCTGCCCTCAGAGTAGTGATGTTGTCTCTCCCTCTCAGAAGTTGGGTCCCCAGTTGCCCTTGCCCTGGCTCCCTCCTAGGCTACAGGGTAAGAGGCTCTGGGTTAGAAGGTTGTACAGAGCCCTCCAGGAGGGCTGCCTATAGGGCCTGCAGGCAAGAAATAGGACCACGGTCCCCAAGGGTCTGTCTCATGGATGTAGTTCTTAGTTCTGCCTGAGTCTCTCCACCCCAGCTATAGTGCCCTATGTCCAACTCAGATATTGCAGCTGGACCCCTCCTTGGGGAGAAGGCCAAGATACCATCTCCCTAGTAATACAAGGTAGATGTTCACCAAGAGGCCTGGAGGATCTAGTAGAGCAGATTCCTCATGAATGTCCACTGCCAGCCAAGCACTCCTAGGACAAGACCCTATGCTCTTGGCTTGGAGGCTTGCCTCTTCCCGCTGCCAGAGGCAGGCTCCAGCTTTTCTCAAAGGCCAAGTACAAGTCTGGAGACTATCAGGTCAGGGTATCTGGACTTCACAACCGCCAATCTCCCACAGCAGGGTTGGGCACAGCCAGGCCTGCCACAACCAGGACAGACCTGCCCTGGGGAGGTGAGGCAGAGCAGTGTACCTCCTTCATAGCCATCCCAGGACCAGCTGGGGGACAGAAGATGCCTTGCCACTGTAGCCCCCACCAGAAGTCTTTGAAACCCCTCTGGGGAGCTTGGGAGAGTTGGCAGAATTTCACATTTGGCAGGGCAGGGCTTGAGGGAGAAGACTCTGGACAGCACCGGGGCTTGGGGCCAACATGCTGAAGGCCCGGCCTGGGGCAGGACAGGGCAGGGCAGGGCCTGCAGTAAGCTGTGGATCATATGGGGACAGAAGCATGCCCTCCCCCATACAGCAGCTCTAGCCTGAGCCCACCACCTAGGGTGGGGGGTTCTTGAGGGGTATGTGCCCACCATCTGGCTCAGTGGGAGGAAGGGGCTGGGGCTGAGCTGGCTCTCCGTCATGGCCTTGGGAGGATTTGGCTTACTGGGGGATCATGGCCACTGTGGACAACTGTGAGCCTACAGAGTCCAGAGTAGGGCATGACAGGCTGTAGGGGTGAGGCCTTAGCTGGCACCTGGCGGACATTGCTGCCGGGGATCAGGCAGCCCACTGGCCTCTTGGTCTGGACTCCCAGCCAGGTCCACACGCTGCTCATCCATCCGCTTAGCCTGCACTCTCTGGATAAGGCTGAAGAAATCCTCATCAGGCATGGTGGGGCCTCGGGGCAGCACATCAGGGGGTGGACAGCGCTGGTCATCAATCCTGGAGGACTGGGCAGACACACAATGCAGGTTGGTGGCCTTGCTTTTCTTGGGCCTTTAGGGGACCTACCGTTCTATTCTGGCACTGGGTGGGTGATGGGCTTATTGAAAATCTGAAGACAGCAAACACCGGCTTGGAAGAATGGTGTAGTCCAAATGGGACCTATTTCAGCCACCTCTTGCCCCTGGTTCTGGGGTAATGCTAAAAGCCCTGTCTCACCAACATCTCCTGAAGACTTCCCCAGAGCTGTGTGACTGGTCGACCAAATAAATAGAAAGGGCTGGGTCATATATTCTGCTTGTAGAACAAGTCAGCAGCCACCAGGCCCAACTCCTGGGACTTGCTGATCCAGATACTAGACCCCTAGAAGTACCCTGAAACCTGGCACAGCCCTGGACTGCACTTGGAGGGCCTGGGGGCTGCAGCTCAGAGCTTGTTGCTTGGAAACCACCACCACTGCTCCAAACCCCCAAGCCCACCAAGGGTCTCCTTTGGATCAATCAGCTGACACCACAGGTTCTGCCTGTTCTGATGTGGAGGCTGGGGGACCTGAAAGGTGTTGGCTTCTCTTCAGGACCCGAAGCAGATGGGAGTGGAGCTGGTGCAGCTGATGGCCCAGGTATTTGAGTGGGTAAGGCTTCTCTGGAGGGGCAGGCTTAGAGGAGGCTGTCTGGATGCTGCTGTGGCTCTCTCTCCTCTGTGAGAATGAACATGGATCTGGAAACTTAGCCTAATGGAGAGGTGGAATGCTGACCCTAGTCATTCCCATGTCTGCTCAAGCCCCACCACGTACATGCTCCTGCTGGAGGGCGCTGGCCAGCAGGGTGAACTTACTACCCACCCCGCCAGGCCTTGGGTAGGTGGCTCATCCAAACACCCCAGCCTCACCCAATCCCATTTAGTGAAGCCCACCCACGAGTAGCCCTGCCCTGGTTCTGCCTCCCCACGCCTTCTCCATCTTACCTGTCCACCCGTGCTGTATGGTCTCTTTCAGAGCCATTTCTGCTCCCATTCCTACAGTCAGCTGCTAACATCCCAGCTCTTCCCCCCTCTTTCCCTCCCAACTCCAGGGTCCCACTTGACCCTCAGCTTTCTCTGCCCAGGTATGGAAGCCGGGGATGGACATCCCTGGATTTGGGGACCTGACAACCCCAGGCTGAACTCTGGCACCAAAGTGCACTAAGGCTGTTATCTCTAGAGGTCCTTAGCCTCTTGGCAGAAGTGGGGCTTCAAGCATGTGCATCTGGGAATGGTCTCTCCCTCTCCTCAGGTATCCCTCAGATAAGGCCAGAGACAGCCAAGACAGAGCTTGCTGTGGCCTGCTAGGTGTCTTTTCTGCAGCTGGTGGAGGGCCACCACTAGGCTGCCTGGATGAAAGCCCCACCTATTCTCTCCTGAGCACAGGCCCACCTGGTATTTGATAAGCATGTTGAAAAACTCATCCCCTGGCTCCTGGGGGTCCCCGTCGCCTCGGAGGTGCCCCACGTTGTTGAGGGTGATGCGAAGCCCAGGCAGGCTGCCTACGCTAGCCCTCTGGTCATCAAGCCGGCGGCTCTGGGAGCTGGCAATGAGGTCAAAGAACTCTTCAGTCTGTGGTGAAGCTGTTACGGAGGGCTGAGCTGCAAGGGGCAGAGAATGAGAGCTGGAGAGGGGCTGCTAGTGGTGCTGCCATCCGGAGCTGCCCCACCCTTCCCCAAAGGGAATATGGCCCTAAGAAATCTCCTACACCTGCTCCTAACCATCTTGCCCCTGCCCTGCCTCCCACCCCTGCCTCCCAGGACTTCAGGAGCTGACAGGAGAAAGCTCTGGCCTCCCACACGCTCAAAGGCTAGGATGCATAGACGACACTGCGTGTTCTTCAGGGTGGGGTAATTACATACTTCCCAGGACGCAGCCTCAAGGACAAGTGTGGAAGGAGCACCGGATGACAGGGGCCCTTTGCAGCCAGCCTATCCTGCTTGTTGGAAGCTCCCAGGCTCAGGGCTAGGTGTGCCTGGTGGACCCGACTCAGGCTCTGTACTCACCCGCTCTCTCCTCCAGGGTTGGGGCAGCTGTAGCCTCAGCAGCCCCAGCCTGGCCTTCCTCCAGGGGACAGCGTTGGTCATCCATACGACTGCTCTGGAACTTACTCAGCAGATCAAAGAAACACTCCTCGTCAGAGGACGGGGCCCTGGGGATACCCTGGGTGGAGAGAGAAACACCGATTCAGCCCTCTGTGCCTCAGCCTCCTAGTACTAGGACTGGCCACCCTGACCACATACATTTCTAAGACCTAACTAACACACCACCTCCACGCCTGCCCCATCTCCTGTCTCCACTCCTGTGGTGGCTACCCTGCAGCCAGACTCAGTCACTTCCCTGCCCTGCTGCTACCTTGGCCTGAGCCACCTCTCCCCTCCCCAGCTTCAAGCCTGGACTGTTGTCCTGACCCAGGTCAGAAGCCACCATCTTCAGGAAGCCTCTTGTACTCCATCCCAGAGGGTCCTGTCAGTCATGCTCCACTCTGTGCCTGGCCCTGATCCTGTTACCCTCCACTGTCCGGTGAGCAGGCCTCTGCGAGCACAGAGCACTAGGTGCATGACCTCAGTCTCAGTCGGGAGGCAGTGATGGGAGAATCATCGGTCACATCTCCAAGGGCATAGAGACCCAAGGGAGAGGTAGAGGCCACACAATGGGTCCTAGACCAGTGTCAAGCTCAGAAGACAGCTGTATGGGGACCAGTGCATGAGGAAAGATACCAACATCCCTAAATCCCCTGTTAGCTGGCTAGGGGAGGGCCCAGGTGACTGAAGCCTTGCTGAGGAATGGTAACAGCTGGACCTCCATAGGAGCTGAGGGCAGGTATACAGATGCCTACAGCTGAGAGTTCTTCCTCAAGAGGAAGGACTTTCTGGGTTCTGGATTCCTGAGCTGAATGAATGGCAGGATCTGTCTAGGTCATGGATGACTGTCCTAAGCCCAAGTCCAGGTTGGGGAGGCTTGCAAACTTCCGAAAGGAGAGTTTGGTCCTATGAACCCCAAGCATCAGGTGACTAGAGCAAGCTGTGCCATCTCAGACTCAGTGACACATCCTAGGAGGAAAATGGCCTTGGCTTTGCTTACCCTGCAGGCTGGGCCTCAGAAGCTTGGTCTGGGGTCCAGGACTGGCAATGGATGAGATGGGCTCCAGAACCACTTGCTGTGAGAAGCTGGAACCTGCCCCCAGCCCACCATAGTCCACAGCCCACCATAGTCCACACAAAGAGCGACGAAGTAATAACTGGGAAGGATGTCTCTGCAAAGCTGTGACCTTCTGACTACAGAAGATTCCTCTCACAGGGCACATCCCATGCCTGCGACTGCCCTGGGCAAGGCACAGCGAGGTTTTACGGCCTACGTAAGGTCACACAAAGGTAAGAACAGAGCTGGGATACAGATACAAGCAGACCTGGTGGACTGAGTTCAGGATTCTGAAGCAATGGGAACAGGGCAGTCGCAGGGCAGAGAAGAGACCCTACTGGATCAGGTCCCCAGGTTGACCTTCAGGGCCTTTGTCCTTTTGTGGCACTCAACACTGTCAGAGCCAGGAGCAAAAGCAGAGCAAGAGAGGAAAGAACACTGACAGCCCTGGCGGCCAGAGGACAACGAAGACTCGGGCTGAGTGGAGCCTGCAGGCTCAGCAGGGGCTGCACCGGTATCTCTGTGCAGACAGCTGCTCAAATGAAGCTGCCTGCCCGCAGGGTCCAAGTGCACCACGGGAAGGGTCTGCTTCGCAACGCACCCCACCTCCTCACCCCCCACACTGCTCCAGACTTCCCAGCTTGACAGAAGCTCTCAAAGGATCTGGATTTGCTCCGAGACCCCTCTTGCCCTCACTCCTGAGACGTCAAGATACAGTGGAATCAAATACGGCTGGAGACTTGGGACTTCCTATGCTTCCTGACCTGCCCCTCCCTCTTATACGCCCTCAGGAACATGATCCCAGGTCTGAGACCATAGGCCCCTGTGTAGGTCCTGTGAGGACTGTAAAGAGTCTCCCTGTCCCCCGTCCACCACCCAAATCTCGCCTTTGCCTCAGGTCCTGGTTCTTTCCCACGGGTCTGAGTTCCTCTTGATGTCTAACCGCAATCTCTTCTGTTTTAGTTAAGCCCAGCTCCTAGAGAAGTGTACAGTCCTAGGCCAGCCCACCTCTACCTCAGCTGACTGTATACCCAAGGACCCCACACTCACGCAGAATCACAGGCTCCTTCCAGCCGCAGCAATCAGGAGCTGTATGGGTGCCAGGCCACGTGCAGCCCAGGCAGGATGCCAAGGTGCCAGGCACAGCGGCTACCACCTGCCCGAAGTGCCAAGTGCCTCCTCACTGCTGTTGCTGGGACCCACGGTCTTTGCCTGATGCTTAAATAGGAGCCAGGGAGAAGGCTGGGCTCTCCCGGTACACGCCCTCGCTGCTGCAACTCACGAGTGCTCCAATGCGCACACGCACACGCACACACACACACACACACACACACACACACACACACACTCCCTCACACCCTCACTCCGTAAACACTGAGCTGGCTTCCCCCAGCTCAACAGAGCACACCCCTTGAGGCCTGTGGGTGGGCATGCTAAAGGCTGTGGGGGTGGACAGCTTATTTGAAAGCCCTTTCCCACCCAACCCCTGGGCCCCTGGGCTTCCTTCCAAAGCTGAAGCTAGGCCCCTAGAGAACCGTTTCTTCTCTCAGCTTTGCTCCTGAGGCCACCCCAGACGGTCTCTCATTCTGGCCTGTGTAGCCCTTGACATTGGCAGGGTGGCCCCTTGGCTCTACCACAACCTTCCTCTGAGCCTAGGGATAAGAGACTGTGTGTTCCTTTCCTAGCTCCCTGTGATAGGAATAAGTGGGCTGGATTGGGACTGGAGGCAGCCACCCTGGCAGGAAGGGTGGGCTCCAGGCACTAAGAATAACCAAGGCGTATGCAGCACGGGCCACCTGAGCCCGTGGCAATGTAAGCCTGTGAGGTGCCACTTCCTAGAGCCTCAGGACCTCAGTGCCCAGCACAGAGACTCTTACGCCTAAATACAGACTCTTTCTCTGGATCTCCGGCAGGCCCCACCCTCCACCCACTGGCCACCAGTCTTTTATCTGGCCATTGAGCTACACAGTCTACTATTTCAGGAAAGCCCAGTGCCTCCAGGAAGTCTGAGTTTCCAGGCTATGCAGTGGGTCCCTGCTGGTCCCCACCAAGCCCCTTACCCGGTTTGCAGTCTAGCTTTAATCAGGATGCTAAACCCAGGTAGAGTAGGTGGTACCCCCCCTGCCCAAACCTGTCAGAACTCTGGGCAGATGCTAGCTCTCTGCCGTCCTTTCCATACTGGGTCTGCAGTGTACCCAGCATGTCCTCCACACGACGCCATGCCCCACAGGTGAACATGTGCCCCCTCTCACACTCTCCTGCCCCAAGTACTGATGCTTGTTCCTTAGGCCCTGCTCTGTGGGCGAGCTTGGGGCCTTCCCATCCATCTCCAGCCACCCCTCACATCCCTCTGCTCAGGGCCATCACTTTGCAACTCAGGAGACTCCCCAGAAGGCCTCTTAGACTGAGACACACTGAGGAGCTACTGGCTGTTCCACTTCTCAGGAGTCCCTGCCTGTACTCAGCCACTCTGGAACCCCGAAAGCGCCTGCTGAGATGTGGAATGTATATCTGGAGTAGGCTGTGTAGCCCGGCTCCTTAGCTTGGGCAGGTCTCAAGGGTCCCAGGAAGGCCATGAAAGGGCCTAGGACAGAGTCACCTGAAGACGAGAGACAAGATGGAAACTGAAGTCCACACAGAGACAGAGCCTCCCTGCAGGAAGGCTGCCTGTGAGGACTCCTGAGCTGCACCACCCTTGGAGTGCCTGGACACACAAGGCTAGGTGGAGGCCCAGCAGCTGACAACTCTGCTCCCTTAGGCACAGATCACCCTGGCCTTGCCTCCAGGCTGGATAGGCAGAGAGGGAAGAAAGGCCGTCGTAGTCATGCTCACAGCTCTTCCCTCAACTCGGGAGCACCTACCGTGCGAGGCACCTGTACCCTTACATCAGCACTGTCCAGTGGAGAGTGGCTACCCTCCCGGGGTCTCCTCTCAATGGCATCTGGACCTTCCTGGTACTTCCTGCTCCTCATGGGGAGAGGAAGCGAGTCCCTGCTTGGACCCCTCCAGTCCCCTGTGTGGTGGGTCTCTCCATTTTGCTCCTGGAGAGGGAAAGGCAGGTTGGACATGGGCTATGGTAATTTAAAACCAAAGTCCCCTCTCAGCATGTGGCCCAGCTGCCCCAACTTCATGGATACACACAGAAGGCACTCAGTCTCAGAAGGAATATGAAGTCCAGAGGGCACAAAACAAAGCCAGCCAGACATTCGAGCGGTGCCAACTTCCTTAAATGTCAGCCTTCCAGTGCTAGGCAACATAGGTGACCACAGGTGCCCCTGACCTTGAACCCATGTTATGTTCCAAAGACTGTTTACTACTAGAAGATCAGAGAGTCTAAGATACTGCCTAGGGCCACACAACACCCACACTAGAGTCCCCCCACCCCATTTGGGGTTTGCCAAAACCCACCAACCACTCCAACAATAACAGCTGTTCTCCGCCCCCTCCCCCCAGAGTCCAGGGCATGTCACCCAGGGGAAGGTTCATGCCAGAGTAGAATAAGACCACCTCATGGTGGAATGGTGACAAACAGGTTCCTGTAGGGCCTCAGGCTGCTGAGGGGAGGGACATTTATCTCCCAGGGGACAGGACCCAAAGAGTACTGACAGCTCAGCAAATACTGCACACTAGGCTCATTAGCCTGGAGTCCACATGCTGACTGTGTCTCTCCGCCACCTGTTCTCAGTCCCCAGCCGCCAGCTTCCATCCCCAGCTCACCCGGTCCAGGGGGAGCCGCAGCAGGTCCCAGGTCTCCGCACTCAGCCTCTGTGTCCTTTTGGGTCTTGCTCCTGGAAGAGATCACAGCCCATCGGCCCACTGCTGACCCTGAGCTCTGAGGCCACTAGCCAAGCAAGAGGTCTGGGAGGCCAAGGACACAGCAGTAGGGACACAGGGCTGGAGTTCATACATAGCCTCTTGTGAGGGGAAAATGCAGCCTCTCTCTGAGTGTCCAGAGTCACTGTGGGCACTAGATAAGCCAGGCAAGGAACAAGGAGAGATCTGACCCTGAGGAGCGCTAGCTTTGGTGGTGTCCCCCCACCACCCTAATGGGACTGATTCTCTGCCAAGCCCTGCCCTATACTTCCTGTCATAGCTAGCACTGGTCCTTCTGCCTGGAAGTCAGCCACCGTACTCCTAGGATCCTCTCCACAAGGCCACACCTGATCTGCCCCCATCCTATCCCCTGAACCCACATGAGGACGGGGCAGGGAGGAACCTCTGGGTCGCTGAGGCTCACTGTGGACCACCCAGGCTGGAGTAGCAGTGACACGGTGCATGGCTCAGGTCAGTCCCGCCATAGGGAACTCTGGACTCTGAGCAACCTCAGATGGTTTGAACTGAGTCCTGGGCTACCACAGGAGACATGTCGTCAGCCCCCAACTCCACAAACACAGTTGGCCCCCAGGACGCAGACTGCTCAGTGCCACCACCAGCCCTAAGGGTCCCTGGCCTTCACTGTCAGCTGGCTGGGGAAGCAATTCTACCCTGGTCCCCAGGTCCCTTCCTAGGAAGTGAGCCCAGCTTCGGTAGCTGCTCTGACCACCTGCAGGACCTAGGTCCTGGGAGAGTCAGCCAGGTAGTCCGTATCCAGAGCAGAGCCAGGCCAGCCAGCCACAAATGGACAATTCAGGATGGAACCAAGCTGTGAAGAGACCATACAGGGGCACCCTTGGGAAAGGACATGCCGTCCCCAGCCCCTGAGGAGGTATGACAGGAGTGGGGAGTGGAGTGTGCCTGGCAATTTGAAGACCCAGCCTCTTCCTATCCCTGGTGCACCAGTTCTCCAAGGAACTGCTGGCTGCCACCATTCCCACCTCTCATTGGGTCACGAGTCCCCCACAGGTACTGGGTGCCTACGGTTCGGGAGCACATCATACAGTATATACATATCCGGGGCAGGGCTTGTGAGGCAAAAAAGTACACTGAGGGGAGAGCCTGGCACTGGCAAACACTGTCCTACAGGGCTCGCCCTCTAGGATTATTGAGTGAACACCAGCGGTGGACAGGTACTGGCCACCATCATACCTACAATGCCCACCATGCTCAGTGGCAAACTGGCCAATACCCGTGACCTATCCATTGTTGCCTTACGGGACAATCTGGCTAGCACTGCACTCACAAGAGCAGCAGATTCAAGATCAGCCTTGGCTACAGAGGGAGTCTGAAGCCACATTCTCTAAAATAAAATAAAATAAAATGGAGAAGAATGTATGAGTTCCAGGCAAGCCCAGGGCTCCAGCAGGTCCCACGGGCCTTTAACAGGATGGCTGTAGACCTAAGTGAGAGAATACAGAAGATAGAAGACCCAGCGAGACAGGAAAAGCCATCAGAAGGGCACGAGTGACTCTCCCCTGTCCAAGCTAGCACTTTTGAGGGAGACAGACTTGTGTCCTAAGTGGTTCAGAAATAAAACATCCCAGGGGGAAAAGCAATCTGGAGGGATATGAGGACTGCACCCAGGGACTACGGAGGGACCCAGCAGGGAGGCCACAAACCAGTCCCAACACACACACACACACACACACACACACACACACACCACACACACACACACACACACACACACACACACACACCCACACACTCACACCACACACACACACACACATACATCCCAACACACCACACACACACATACATCCCAACACACGCACATCACACACACATCCCAACACACACACACACACACACACACACACACACACACACCATACACAATCACACCACACACACACACACACATACATCCCAACACACGCACATCACACACACACACATCACACACACACACCAACACACACACACACACACACACACACATCCCAACACACACACACACACATCCCAACACACACACACACACACACATCACACACACATCCCAACACACACGCATCCCAACACACACACACACATCACACACACACACACACACATGCACACACACACATCACACACACACACACAGAGGAATGGCTCTGAGCACCCAGGAGGGCCCTGCCTGCTGTCTCTCCTGCCCTTGACACAGGGTCACCATAGCCACAGTCAGCCCCAGCTGCAGCAGCCATGGGCCACAGGCCACTTAATGCCCACTCAGTGCCCAGCTTAGAAGAGAAACCCTAAGGCAAAAAGAATGAAGACACACAAAGCTGAAGCCATGTTCCGGGTCCCCGCGTGTACTCACTCAACTACTAGATGTGTCCTCTGGAGAGCAGAGAGGGCCCAAGCAGTCTTTCTGAACCAGAGCCTACAAGCTGGCCCGGGAACGGCACCTCCTTGTGCACAGACAGACAGGGCGGGAAGCCTGCTGAGCCCAGTTAAATGAATGGATCCTCTGTCTAGAGTCAAAAGTCAGGTCAGGCCAGTGCAAACGACCATGCCTCCTCGGCTGAGCCACACCCACTGAGGCCTCAGACCTTGACCCCTCCTTCAGCTTCCTGCCTACAGTACAAGGTCTGGACACTTCTCCATTATGCCCATCTGCCCAAGGTGGATGGTCACTGTCTCGTGGAGGCCCCTGTCCTTTACGTCTGAGGGGGACCATCCAAACCCACGAGTGTTCCTCGTCCAGTCCTCGCTCCAGTGCATCCAGAGTTCATGGTGGCTCTTACCGGTAGTCTTAACTATACAGATCTAGACACTGGCCCCTTTCTCCCTGTGTCAGTCCCTCACCTGTCCTTTTAGTCCCTTCTCCATGCTAGAAGTACAGTGAGCCCCTGGATAGACCTACAGATCTCCCCTCTACTGGGTCTGCAGGCCCATAAGGCCCTCCACAGGGCCCCCAACAGCGGCAGACACTTCTGCATAGGAGGCTCAGCACTCAGGCCGGTTGCCCGCCTGTCACCCTCAGCGCTATTAGTGAACCCTCCTCCTGGATGGGGACTGCAGCAGACAGGGCCAGGGCTGTAGAGCCCACAGCCTACACCTCCCCTCAGACACCATGCCAAGCATATCCCTGACCCAGAGGTGAAGAAAGGCCTGTAGGACACAGGACCTCAGGGAGCTGCCCTAGGCTGATACTGCAATACTGAGCCCAAAGGATGAGAAGGACTGCAGACCATCAGAGCAGAGGGCTTATATTTTGTCACTGGGAAGGGGGCGGTTTAACCCAGGCCCATCAAGTCTGGCAGGGCTAGCCAGGGCTAGCCAGGGCTAGCATCCCTTCTCCCTTGCATGTTCCTCAAAGGGCAAACAGAAACTGCCTGCATGCTCCTTGTACTACTACAGCCTACGCACGGCACAAGTGTGCCGTATATCAGGGTCTCGGACAGCCACACGACCAGAGGGACTGCGCAGGGGAAGCAGAGGGCAGGGTAGAATCCCCACTGACTAGAACACTATCTGCTGCTGCTTTATTGGCTGAGAATGCACCACCAAGGGGAGGTAAGGCCTCGGGCTGTCAGGGTCTATCCTCCTGCACAAGAGTCCCTTGTTTACACCGATCAAATCAGGAAAACATAGAAATGAAATAAAAAACAAGACTGTGCCTTTGCCCTGCCTCAAGCCACCATCACACCTACAATGCCCACCATGCTCCAAGTACCACTCTACAAAACACACAGCACTCCCTGCCCAACGCCCACATGCACGGTTCTGCCCGCTGCCCACTCAAACCACTCCCACTCTTTCAAGCCATCAATGAGTACCTTGTCCTGAAGTCCCACGGGCCACAGCCTCATGTAAATATCTTACCAGACTGAGCCCAACAACGGAATGCCATGCTCTCTGGCTCTGACTTCCCTCCAGCCCAGGCAGAACGAATTCCCTAACCCCAGGAGGCCATCCATCCCCAACCCTTCTGGGTGTGTGCTCTTTGGGGTGCCCGCCTAGCCCCCTGTACCAGAACCACTCTCACTGACTCTGGGTGTGCACCTGCCTAGCTCCGGGACAGTCCACAGGAGGCAGGCCCAGCCCATCTCAACTGCCTCAGCCAAGCCCAGTTCTCTCCCTGCTTCCCGATCCTGTACACTCCTGGCTCACCTGAGTAGGGGGCTCTCTCAGGACCACTCAGACTCTCACAGTGCCGGCCTGCCCTCAGCAACTGCATCCCAGAACTTCAGGGTAGCAGAGCCCTCTCCCCGATGTCCTCCTTGGACAGACTATTTCCCAGCATCCAGGGCCCAGCCGTTGGACACAAGAAGCCCTGCGGGGAGGTGGCTTCCGGGGGCCCCAGCTGGGAAGGGTCTGGCATGCAAGGCAGAGCAGAGGAGCCAACGTGGGGAGGACAGAGCTGCCTTGTCCCTCACCATTCACTTGTGACTTACCCCCCCTTTTCGCTTAGCTTGGAGGTTCAGTTAGGATAAGGAGCTGGCCGCCTCTGTGGGAATCTTTCCAGAAGCTGGCCAGCTCTGCTCAGGGTACAGGGGCTGAGGGCTGTGCTAGAGGCTTTGTACAGATCTATCTACCCTGGGAAACCACAGCCTGTGCAACCCCATCCCACACATTAGCCACTGTATCTCTTGCCGCACCGAGTGGCTGAGGGTCCCAGAAGCCTTTGCTCCTCCCCTCTGTCCCCAGCCTTATTATCCAGGCCAGGTCATACTGAGAAATTCCAGGCTTGAGGAACCAGGGGTTCTCATGGTAGCAAGTGTCCCTCCTGAATGGCCTGAGAGGCTGGCTGGAGTCGGTGGGCGCTCCTGGAAAAACTCACGAGGAGCTGGGGCTCCATTCTTGGCAAACTCGATGGTAAGCAGGGGGCAGCTGGCTGGGCTCCCTGATGACGCTCGCTTCCTCTTAGAGCCTTATGGGCTTCAAGAAGCCAAGTCAGCATCGCCCTGCATCCACTCAGCCCCTCCTTTGTACGTATTAATGTATTTGCTCTGTGGGGAACATTCTGTCCTCTTATTCATTCACTATGGGTCTGACCCGCCTGGGGACAGTCAGCAGTCTGAATGAGGTCACTGAAGTGCCTCTGCCTGATTAGTACTCCAGGCAGGTACTGACCGGCTCCCTCCAGCCTCCCAGACAGCCCCTTCCCCAGAGTATGATGATGGGCGCTGCCTGCTGGGCTGCTTAGGAAGGAGTCATTTTCTGTCTTCTTACCAGCAGCCCTGTGGTAAAACTAGGATCATGGGAGGGAGGGGCTCTAGGAGACCAGCGTCTCTTTCTCTCAAGGGTATGAATAACTAACTGACCACCAGCCCTCTGCCACTGGTGTTACTACCCTATGACCTATCATTCTGGCCCCACCTTTCAGCTGTCCTTTGTGGTGGTTTGAACAAGAATGGCCCTCATGGACACATTTGTATCCCTGATAGTGGCATTGTCTAGGAAAGATTAAGAAGGGTGGCCTTGTTGGAGGGTTGTGGCCTTGTTGGAGGAGGTGTGGCCTTGGAGGGGTGTGGCCTTGTTGAAGGGGGTGTGGCTTTGTTGGAGGAGGTGTGGCACTGAGAGTGAGCTTCAGGTTTCCAAAGCCCATGCAAGCCCATTTTTTTTCTCTCTTCCTGTAACTTTTGGGTCAGATGTGCACTCTTAGGTGCTTCCCCAGTACCATGCCTACCTGCCTGTCACCATACTCCCCGCCATTATGATAATGGACCAAACCACTGAAACTATTACGTAAGCTCCCAGTTAAATGCTTTTTTTCCCTAAGAGTTGCCTTGGTCATGGTGTCTCTTCACAGCGATAGAACAGTAACTAAAATATCCCTGGTCCCTGATATACGCCAGTGGGGTCCATCTGTGCCCCAACACTCTGGACACCCTGTCTCTTCCCACATTACACTGCAATGCAATTCTGGGTCCACCTGTCTCTACTCCCACTGCGGTCTCTCCCCAGCTCAGAGCAAGCAAGGGTGGGAAGAACCAGTGCTCAGATTGGGTATAGCCTCTTCTCTTACTGAGTGGCTGTTAGTGGCTCCCTTTCTGGGAGACTCACCCTGTGCCCTGAAACAAGGGCCAGTCCTGTTGATGTAACCCTCTGTCTTCCCCCTGAGTTTCTCTCTTGCCATATCTCTGCTCAGACGCTGCCCTGACTGTACCTCATGCTGAGGCTAGAAACACGAGGAAGCACAGCCCAGCCCCCAGAACCACAACTCACCTTGTGCCTCATAGCCAGCCAGATCTGGCTTCTCTGCCGCCGCCGGGCTAGTCAGCCGGCCCAGTGCCAGCTGCAGGTGAGCAATATTCATGCGGGCCGTGAGCTCTCCATTTCGGTCTCCAATCTGAAGCAAGCGGGGGTGGGGTGGGGGTGGGGTGAGTTAGGCTTGGGACGATGCTGAGTGTTGGTGACAGGATTCAAGCACACCATCCTTAGCCTGCTGGACAGCCCGGGCTAACCTCAAACCCTTGGATTTCACAGACAGCCAGTTCTTTACTACCAGGACTTGACTCTGAGGGTCTATCCCTAGATGTTCTGGACGGCCTCTAGTCCATCCCAGAAGTGCTCAGAGTCTTGGGAAACCCCTGAAAGTGGTCAGCCTGGCCTTGTCTTGGACTAAGCTTGTCTCAACCATAGGGACCTGTCTTCTGAGGCCTACCAGCCTCAGGTTCTCAGTAATAAGGCTCCACCAGTGGGACCCTTTTGAGTACAAACCCAACATGAGGAACACAGGGAATCACAAAGCTCGGAAGTCTTCGGAGACTCTGAGCTTGAACCTCATACATGAACCTGGCTGCCTAAGAAGCCCCTTTTGATGCTGTAGGGGCTTGAGGTGCACCCTTAGTTAGGGAGGCCAGATTTCTCTGGGATGTCCCTGCACTGTCCATTGCAGGAGGAACCACTCGGCTTCCTAGAGAGATGTCCCTGGGTATCCCTGGGCAAGAGAACCTGTCTCCCTGATTACTCCCAGCATCCCTGATACCCAACATGGCTCCCTGGTCCACCTCTAAGAGGTTACTCCCGGCATCCCTGATACCCAACATGGACCAGTTCCACAGGGACTGGAGGAGGGAATCCACACAGGGGACACCAGCATTCTAAGTGGAAAACAGATCTTTGCTCCCCTCAACTGCCGCTGATACACACAAGTGGGAACTGTCCTCTTAGGTAGCATGCTCAGAAAGGGCTGTGGGGAACAAGCACAAGGAAGATGATGAGCTGCTGAGGCCAGCACAGACCTGGGGGAGTGGGCCCAGCTTACCTCCTGGGAGATTTGCAGATGTTTTTTGGCAAAGGTCAAGGCCTGTGCGGGGCTCCCCATGGACACGTAGGCGTTCCCCAGGCTCCAGCAAGCTCGGCCCTCTCCCACCCTGTGGATGGTTAGACGATCACACCTGCCTTCCAGGACTGTCGACTGCCCCAAGTCCCTGACCCTCTCCCAAGCCTGGTACATAATGTACCAACAGCACCGTGCTGGCCACGGTGCTCCCTGGTCCACCCCCTTGAGGGAGACATGCCGACCAACCGCACTTTTGTGCTTTGTTGTGGAAAGAAACTTGATAAACCTAAGCCTGTTACCAGATTACCCTGGGGCCAGTTGGGCCCTCAGGGTCCAGCAAGTGTGTACCGTTCCTCAAGGCCTGGATCGCCCCCTAGTGGCCCGCAGGTGCCTCCCAGCAGCTTGTCCATGCTCCCTCACCCAGGTCCCAAGTGAATGTGCTCTCAGGGACGTGTAGCTGTTCCTGTTGCTATTCCCACCATCTCTACCTCGTTCCAGGACACTTCCATTACCTGCCCCTCCCACGGAAGCCCCAAAGACAGACCAGTTCTTGTAGGATACCTCCCATCATACCACAGGCTCTGGAACCCTGCTCCAAACAGATCTACACAGAAGGCTATTCCAGAGTTGGAGGCCACCGGCCCCTTCAGGCCTTTAACCTACCTATTTACTTAAATTGGTTCCCACTGAGGGATTGGCTGAGGGCCTAGGGTGGGAGGCTGCTCTGATCATGCATGCTGTGGTCCGCAGGGGAGCGGGTACTCCTACCCGGGCTGTCACTGTAAGGTAGTCCCAGCCAAGGCCGTGTTCTCACACACCTATCAGCCAGCTCCTGGGCAATGACAAGGTGCCGCAGGTGGTACTCAGCAGCCCGCTCGTAGTCCTGCAGCAGTGTGTAGGTGTTCCCCAGACTGTAGCAAGCCTGTGCTTCCACAGCCTGGTCCCGGAGCTGCCGAGACAGCTGCAGCGTCTTCCTGTGCAGAATGGGAGAGTCAGTCAGCCCCTGGGCGGGGTGGCAATGTCTCTCCTTCCTCAGGAACGCTAGTCTTCCCATGGCTGCTGCACTTAATTCACAGCACCGGGTGCAAGCGGGTACGTGGTTCCCACTGGGGAAGGGACTGGCTAACTGTGACCTTGGCTAATATCACTAACCACTCTGAGCTGATGATGCTTTACAGGGACCCAAGACTTAGTGTCCACACCTCAGAACCGTGAGATGAGCACGCAGGCCCCACAGCAGGCCTAATCCTGACTTTCCTGCTCCATCTAGTGGCCAGCCCTCTCTCTACCCAGGAAGCAGCTGACTAAGAACTGTGACAGGTCAGGGACGCCCATGAGCTCCAGGCACCGGCCTTCTTCGGGGTAGCCAGGGTTTTCCCACTCCTGGGAATGCACCATGGGAGCGGCATCTCTGTAACCTGGTGCTCAGCACCCCGGGGCTGTCTCCTCTGCTCACTTGTAATGTTCAGCAGCCACATCAAAGCGCCCCAGGAAGATGTGAGCATTGCCCAAGTTGCTGTAGGCTCTCCTCTCAGCTGCCTTGTCTCCAAACTCCTTGGCGATGGCCAGGCGCTGCAGACAGATCCAAACCCTGAGATCATCACATAGCCCTGCAACCCTAGGAACACGGTCAGGGATGCCTCCCGACCCACGGTGCCTGATTGATGTCTGAGTGTCCAGGGGAGCAGACAGGGACCACAAGACCAAACACAACAGGAGCAGGGGGCTCAGTGGCTCTCCGGCTGCTATGCTGTTGAGGACTTTGAGGGGGTGCTCTTAAGCCTTCCTGTTGTAGCATCCCCATCCCAGCACCCAGGCCCAGCTCACCTCTTTGTGGAAGGTTGTGGCTTCTGTGAAGTTCCCCAGCAGGTAGTGGGTGTTACCCAGGTTGCCATAGGCCCTGCCCTGGGCTGCCCGATCGCCTAGCTCCTTCACCAAGGACAGGTTCCTCCTAAGGGACCAAGTCTTTTAGAGCTGTGTCCTTCCTGGCATCAGGAAGTGGCTACATAGCTTCCTCCTGAGGCAGAAGTAGTGAGTGGCTCTGCCCGGGAGAATGCCAACCACCGTTGCTTGGAATGGGTTCCTTGGCTCAAATGACATCGGAGCCTCAGGGCTGGGAGTTTGGTCAAAGCCTACCATCCATGACAAGTGTGTGTGAGGGGGAGAGTGGCCACAGAGCAGTAGGGCTATCTATATGTGAGGGTGATTTGTGCCTGGGATCCTGCCCAGTCCTTCACCGAGCACGCACTGGCTCAAGAAGTATTTAAGGAATGCAGGGGCATTCAGCCCAGCCCAGCCCCATAAGCCCTCACCCCGTGGTGCCAGCCCAGCCCACTCACTCACTCATAGAACTCAGAGGCCCTGTGCAGTGTCTCACGGACATCAGGTGGCAGGTGCCCAGGGTCCTGTGCAGCGTTCCAGGATAGCTGTTTGCCCTTGGCATGGTACACATTTCCAATGTTGTAGAGTGCTCTCGCCTCCCCAACCTGTAGACAGCAGTGAGGTATAGAGGCATGTTCTATAGTCCCTCAGGGAACTCCCTCCAAAGTGTACATGCAGGAGATACGTTCTAGTCCCCAGGCCTGCTGAGTTCCGAGGAAGTGCAAATCCAGCTCTACCCTCTGCCCTCTACACCCCCATCCAAGGGTCCAACCACTCTCACCTTGTCCCCCTGCTCCTGGGCAATGTCCAAGTGTCGCTGGCAACAGACAATTGCCTCATCGAATCGGCCCAGGACCTTGAGGGTGTTGCCCAGGTTCCCGCTGGCCTTGGCTTCCCCCATGCGGTCGCCAATGGTCCTGGAGGGCAGGAAGGAGGAAGGAGCCAGTTGGGTTTAGCTGGACCCTGAGTTGAGCCAGAGAAGCCTCAGAAGAGAAAGACCGGAAGTGCAAAGGGAGCTACACACGCACGGGTGAGCCACCAGCATCAGAGCTGTACTGCGTGCTGAGGACAGGGAAAGCGGGTGGGTGGGGTCCCCAGCACGGCCAGGGCCGGGAGAATTCTGCCCCCTATCTAGGCAGTCAGGATGGCCTAGTAAGAAGCTGGGTTGGATGTGGAGCGAGAGGGAGGCCCTGTAGGACACAGTAGGAACCAAGAGTCAAAGGCTAGATAGGAATGGAGACATCAAGATAGAAACTCAGGAATGGTGGGAAATTTGAGAAGGGTATTTGAGGAGGGGAGACCACAAGCCTCCAAGGAGTTAAGAGCTCACAGGGAGACAGGGGGCCCCCAGAGTAAGACCAGAGAAGATGGCAAGAGTAGCCCAAACCCAAGATGACAGAAAAGGAACAGCTATGGGTGGTGGAGACACAATGTCAGGGAGAAAGAGTCACCGAAAGCTAGACAGACACATGGACAGACACACGTTCTCACACACACACACGCAGGCAAATACACACATACAATTGCATACATATACACATGAAGACAACACACACATATATCTTAACCTGAACACTGACTTTTCTAAGGGATCCACAGATTCCCCCTCCCAGGCCAGACCCTCCTGCTGAGCTCTCCTCAAGGGCAGGGGGACTCCACACGCAGGGGACCAGGCCACTGCCATCAGGTCACAACACACCAGTACTTACCGTGCCAGCAGCAAGTCATGTTTGTGGAACTGCAGGGCCCTGGCATACTCCTTCAGGTAGAAGTAGGCATTGCCCAGCTGGCTGTAGATGGCACTCAGTGTCTTCAGGTCCTCAGTGCCCACCTGCACGGCAGCCTCAAAGAAGGCCACACCTGCCTTGAAGTCCCCCGCCTTGCACAGCCGCTCACCTTCCAGTGCCAGCTCCAGACAGGAGGCCTCCATCCTGAGCAGAGAAGGGATATCATGGGCCACCCCTTGGCACACACTGTGGCCGCAATAGAGACCATGTCCCTCAGCAGCTGTGGCCCGTCACAGCTGTGTTCACAGATAATGCTGGCCGGGAGTTCATGCCTCAGGGCAGATTCTGGATCCAATGGTGCCCCAGCCGTGCAGCTCACCTTTGCCGGCGCCTTTTGTTTTTGTTTTTTTTTCTGAACAGGGTCTCTCTGTGTAGCCCTGGCTGCCCTAGAACTCACTCTGCAGACCAGGCTGGCCTCAAACTCAGAGCTCCACGTGCCCCTGCTTCCCAAGTACTGGGATTAAAGGCATGAGTCACCACTACCCAGAAATCCCTACCTTAATATCTATCCCTCACCACCAGGAACCAAGAGCAGCCTTGCTCTGAAGGTTTCATCCGTAGTTATAAGCCCCTCGGGCTGTGCTGACAAGTGGAGATACCCTTGTGGAAAACTATGTATGAGAAGTCCCTTCCTCAGACCCTGAAAAGCCCCTCACCATCCACAAAGTCCCCATCCTATGCTGCTCCTGCACTCCTGGCCTGGGGACTTGAGCAGGCTGCCCCTGCTTCCGTTTCAGACCAACTTGTCATTTTTCTCTTCACTGTTTGAGTCAGGGTCTCTACGTTGCTGGCCCAAGCAATTCTCTTGCCTTGGCCTTCCCAGAAACTAGAATAACAGACATACAGCATTGGGCCCAGCTCTGACTGAATACTTTTAAAGTCAGCATCAAGTGCCTAGTTGTCTAAGACACTGGCCCAGTCTCTGTGTCATGAGGATCAGTCAACTATCCAGAGTATTCAGGGAAGGGGTAAAAAAAAAAAAAATCAAGGACAGAGATGCTAAGCATTTTAAGCAAAAGTTCTTTGACACAAACCGCAAAGCCACACCTCTCTGTGTTCTGTGTTAACAATGGAGCATTTTGAACTTCCCCAAGATGGTGGAGCCGAAGGACCCCTGAGAAGCTGCCCAAGTGTCTGCATCCCTGGGCTCAGAGCATTGCGCTGGGGAAAGTCCCATCCTCCCTGTGCCCAGGTGCCCACACAGCCAACAAGCTTAGAACCAGGCCATGGTGTCCAATGCCCTTGGTGTCCCCACAGCACCGACAACTTCTTTTCTGCAGCACAGCTGCCACTGAAAATGTTCCTGATTCCCAGAAGCCAACCACTGGCTGCCCCACCTTTCTCTTCTGACACCATAAGACCATGTCTAAGGAGCTGTGATGCCTGCCTTCGATCTCCCCAGGGAATGGAACATGAATTCTCAGGATAGGTGGGCAGGAGCTTGTCTCCCGCCTGCCTCTCGGGCTTCTGGTACCTACAGTCATGCTACAGTCTGGGCTTGTCTGGATAGGGCATCTCTGGCTATCACCAGGTCAGCTCACTCCCCCGCCCCCCATGCTGGGCCCAGTTGGGACCCTGCTTCAGTGTGGGTTTCATTCTCTGGGTCTACTGGTCCGACTGCCAGAGGGAGGCTGGGAAGGTCTGTCCCTTCTAGACACACAGTCCAGACATTCCTAACCAGAGCTGAGACCCAGGCCCAGCATTTGAAGGGGCTTTGTGAGATGTTGTAAAAACAGAACATAATCACTGAGAAGGGTGTTCCGGACATTAGAAACACACTCGCATCAGGGGAGACTTCTTGCTGGACTAGGGCTCAGGGATTCCCTCCACTTCTCTGTTTCCTCCAGAGACCAGCAGAACCATGTGGCCTCTCAAGGGTCAGGGCAAGGCTTGTGACCTTGAGACCAGGAATTCCCATCCATACCTGCTAGAGTCCTGGACCAAGCCCTCTGGGAAAGGCCATCAGATGCCACGTTGGCCACGAGGGCCATGGTTACTGTGGCAACTGGCCACAAGACATCTCTCCTGTGGCCAATGCCAAGTTCTGGCTTCTTAATTAAGGCCTATCGGTCCCTGCCCCGTGGTTTCTGAGCAGATGCGTCTCAGCTTTGTCGTTCTCCTAGATGACTGCATAGGAGTATCTGTTACATGGAAATACTATTGATCAGTGGGAACTGTCTTCCTACCCTGCCCTCCTCCTAGACCAGAGAGCTGACACCCAAAGAGCAAATGTTTGGGAGAGGAGTGGGGAGAAGCCCTGGAGAATATTCCAGAAGGGACATCGTTGTGATGGTTACTCTGTACCAGACGGGGAACTGACTTAGGCCATGACACAAGGAGCCCTTTTCCCACAAGACATCCCTGAATCATGCCAGACACCCATCTCTGACACCTGTCACCTGCTTGTCAACCCCTTTCTCTGCAGGTTCCTGTCCCTCCCCAACTCCAAGACACTCCCAAATCATGAATGGAGCCACCCAGGCACCTGGCCTTGAAGCCTGATACCTGCCTGGTCCCCACCTCTTTCTCTGAAGGTTACGCATCTTCTGTACATACAGCCACAGCTCCAGGCCCACAGGCAGCAGCAACGGGCGAGGGCGAGGGGCACCATACACCACCTTGCACACAGCCTTCTCTGCCAAGCTCAGGGCCAGAGGCTGGCCCTCCATGGCAGAGGCCAGCATCACAGGGCTCTAGTCGTAGTCCCAGGGGATGCGCCAATCTCAGGACCTTGAGGCTGGGCTATAGGAGACCCCAGCTCTCTAACAGTCCCTCCGTCTGTCCCAGGGTATAACGTGGATCAAGGGCAGCTCAGGCTGGCTGGATGAATGCTGATGGCAGAGGGGGTGGGGTAGGGAGCCTAAGATAATCCTCTGCTGACCTTCTGTCCTCCTTGGGGGCTAGGCAGGGAGCAGAGAACCAATCCCTCAGCAAACTTTTACACAGCTCAGACCCAGGACCCAGGGGCTTCAGGAGTGCTAGAACTGGATATGCCAGGCGCTGGCAACATTGGTGGTGAGCAAAAGGCGGGGATGAGGACCTCCCAGTCCGGCTCTGCTCCCCACCTGGTGTGACAGGTGCACCTGTCCTAGTGCTGGGCAGTTAGGATTCCAACAACATTGGTACTTGGCCGCTTCACTCTCTCCAGCCGCTGCCCTTTGGTCTGCCCTGGACCCTGGCACAGGCAACTGCACTGACCTGGAGCACAGAGTCCTCCTCACCTTGCAGGACTCCTGCCCACGACACACTCAAGCAGCTCTTCAAGGTAAGCTCCAGATTCCAGCTCTAAGCAGGGTGCAGGGCCATACAGGGTCTGTGGAGGCTGATCCCAGCACAGCTGGGCTCTTCCTGTAACTTCTAAGGTTCCACCCACCTCTGTAGCCCTTTCAGGGCAAAGTAAGAGGCCCCCAGAGTAGAGAGGAGCTACCAATGTCCTCTGATGGACAGAGGACCACAGAGTCAGGGCCTGATCCAGTGTGTGAGGGCAGTGCACTGGTGGCTTCTCAGAGGCCTTTTCCCGGACACTGCCCCATTTGGCCTCATTCCCCCTCCCCCCCATGACAGGACACACACACACACACACACACACACACACACCACCAGGCTACATGTCGTTGGGCTATGGAGTCCTGCGATGAGAACAGGGTGAGTGTGGCTGCAGCCACAGGAGCTGAGACTACTTTGGGCTCTTTTCAGAGGTAGCAACTCCAGGGCGAGTGGAGACTTCTAGGCCCTAGATAACTTCCTTCCTGCTCTAGGGCTATGTGGGCTGCACTCTGCACACCCTGGCTAAGAGCATCAGTATAGCCTGGAACCCCCAGGGGTGCTCTTTCAGGCCTGCCTGCCTCCCATCAACACCCCTACTTTGCTTTCTACACTCCCCTGCCCTCTGGGGGCAGCCAGTCTGATGCGGCTGAGCTGAGAAGTTCCTGGAACCGCTGTTCCCCAAGTCACCTCTGCAGGACTGTAAGGTGTTGTCTACCTGTCACCTGTCAAGGTGTCCCTATGCCCAGGGAGTACAGCCATTTGAACAAATGCTCAGGCCTCTGAAAGCCCTGTTCACTCTGAGGGTGACCTGAAATACTACTCTTGAGGCTCGAAATCAAATTTATCTTGAGTCTAGAGCTTAGTGTCTCCCACTGGCCATACCACTCCAACTCTGGAAGTGAGCAAGTCTCGGCCTGGGATTTGTCACCTGGCCAGACAGACCTACTGCTGAGCAGGTAAACAGTGATCCTTCACCTCCCCAAAGCGGAGGGCACTGCCCACCCAGCTGACCCACCTCCACACTGAGGTCCTGACTCCAAGCCACGTCACCTACGGAGCCACTTCAAAAGGACCACAGCTCTGTGCCACTCCCCTTACAGATGCCAAGAACTTAAGAAGCAGTAGGTGACTCCCTAGTGGCCAGCCACATTCTGCTCATAGCCTCCTGATCTCATCTGTGTGTTCCCTTGCGACTCTTGGGGTCCTCTGGGACCCACACGAGCTGGCTCCTTAGCACTCCATGTCTAGCACCCTGAATCTCTGCCTGCTTCCTTCTCTGCAGAGCAGTCACCTGGCACTGGCCCCTGGCCAAAGGCGTGAGAGACCCTTGCTCACAGCTGTCCCAGCCCCCCCACTGTCCAGCATCTCATAGGAAGAAGTTACACTGACATTCCCTCAGCAGGCAGGGGAAGGGGGACACACACAGAAAGAGTGGGGGAGGGGTAGAGGGAGGGTAGGCAGTAGAAGCTGCTGGAAAGGAGAGGATAACAGCTTCAGAGCCTAAATAAGGTCAAGTTTGCAGGGATACCTGGGAAACTGGTCCTGTCTGGGACAGTGCTGAGGAGAGGACACAGAAAGGGGTAGTTACGTAGGGGACCAGCATTGTTTGGTCATGTGGCTGCAGAGGCCTTGCCATGCCTGGGCACCAGTAGCCCCGACCTGAGGTGCGCCTTTTGTAAGGCCACTCCAGATGGGTTTCCTGCTAACCCTCCCTTCCCAGCTTCACTCAGGACTTAGCCTCTTCCTCATGGGGCTGGGGGGCCAGAAGAGGACATTGTAAGGACTTCCCAGCTACTTGTCCCCAAGCCCCTGTTCTGGCCCCGGTGCCAGTGGACCAGGGATTTCCCATAGAGACCCTCTCCACTCTACCCCATCCCTCCCAGTGTTCCTGCCTTCCGGAGCCAGCCCCTCTCTGCACTCTATGAGGAGCTGGTAGTTCAGGGACAAATCCCAGACCCGTTGTGATATCAAACCCTCTCAGTCAGACGCCAGGAGGAACGGGGATGCTCGCGGACGATGGGTGACGCAGAGAACGGCTCCCGCCAAGGCATCCCGTGTCAGCCCAGAAACACCACAGGCATTCTTAGATCAGGTGGATGCAGTTCAGCTTGGCCCCCCACGCACCTAGGCCGCCACAATTCTCCCATGGCAGCAGGCAAGCTTCCAGGCACACACGGGTTCACAAGGGGACAGCACATACTTGGATTTCTTCTTCAGTCCCAGTGGCCACAGGTTGCTGGGCTTGACGGTGCAGACTTTTCATCTCTGAACCCTAATACCTGCGTCAAAATGCTTCAGGTACTTCACATCTGCCAAGCCTAACGAAGCCAGGGAACTGGCTCTCCGGGGCCTGGCTGGGACCCAATAGGTGGAGGCCAAATAGCTCATGGGCCTCCTGGAAGGCCCTGTGGGAAGGCTCTTGGCTGCTCAACTTAAATCTGGTCCTAGCTCAACCCTCTGAGCTCAGCTTGGGTTTCAGCTTGGAGGGATGCCAGGCTGAGCACAGGGCCTCAACCAGCATCCTGAATACAGTTCCTAACCAGTGAGGGCTACACAGGGGCCAGCACTCTGCCTAGTGAGTCACCTCAAGGGGGAACTTGGAGCAACTGACAGAGCTTGGAGACCAGTGTTCTGAATGTCCCCCCCTCTCTCTCTCTCTCTCTCTCTCTCTCTCTCTCTCTCTCTCTCTCTCTCTCTCACACACACACACACACACACACAAACACACTACACGCTGCAATCTGCCTAGTAGATACCTCCTTCTCACAGGTCCTGAGGTAAATTCGACCCCACACAGCCTCTGTTCCCAGGGGACTCCAGGAAGAAGCTGCTAGCAAACCTCTGACCCCGGCACCAGAACTGGGAGGCAGAGTGTGAGGCCAGGCGTGATCTTCAACATCACACAATGGGAACACTGTCTCTGCGCTACAGTAGAGTAGAACAGGAGGGCAAGGGCTCTGTTCATCAGGCACCAAGCCCTCATTTTGCTCTTTGGGGGGTACTAGGCAGTGCTTGGCTAGCCGATGAAGCACCTCACTTGGGGTAGATTGGGGAAGGTTAGAAGAGGTGGGAGTCAGCTCTCCAAAGAGCGCTGGGCCTTCCTTTAGGGCTGATGACAACTACCCAGCACTCAGGCCCTTCCAGCTCAGCCTGAGGCCAGAGTGAACTGACAGCACTGGTCCACTTCTGCGACCAGCATCACACTGGGGAACACCCTCATCAGGCAGGAGTCACCAGGGAGGCATGGAGCCAGGGACAGGGCTATCCCGTCATTCCCAGTGGGCGTGGGCACACAACGCAGACCGCTGGATCACCTGTGAACCTGCCTGGAAGGCAGATGCCTTTGTAGGGAGGCACACACCCACCTGCCTGGCTCAGGCCCAGCTCCTTCTAGCCTAGGGCTGGGGATAGCTAGTGAAGGCAGGGCCCCATCATGACAGCTTGGGTCATGGCCATGCTACACCAGCACCGGATCGTAGCAGTATCGGGCTAGAGAAGAGAACTCCAAATAACGAAGACTGACATCCATGCTACTCAGAGTCCCGCAGAGCCGAGTGGTGGAGTGCCCGCCCCGTAAGCCCTTCTGGCACCCGGACACGGTTGCAGGCAGAACCCAGCCCCAGCCCCTCTGCCGCGGGGCCGATCTTAGGGCCCCGCGCCCCCACCGCTCCCTACGCAGATCCAGGGAGGCGCGTCCCCGGCCACGTTGCGCGTCGCCGCTGCAGCCTTTGTTCTGGGCCGGCAGCCTCCCGCCCGCGTTCGCCGTTTAGGTCCCCGTCCCCATCCCGGTCCTCGAACTACCTGGAGTAGAGGCGCCTGGCGGCTGGGCCCGGGAGCTCCTCGGCCGCGGGCGGGGCCGGGCTCGCCATGAGTCGGGGACGCGCCGAGCAGGAGCACCGCCCCGCGCTGCGGCCGTCCGACTGCCGATCTGCCCGCCTGTCCGCGCGTCCGTCCGCCTGTCCGCGCGTCCGCGCGAGACGCCGAGGAAGTGATGTGCTGGGGTGCCGCCGCCCCTCCCGCCAGAGCTGTGATGTCACCGCCGCCAGGCGGAGGGAGGTTGGGGAGGGGCAAGCGCCCACCGGCCACCACTGCGGCGGTCCCGCCTACCGCGGGGTGGGCGGGGCCCTGCCTTTGAGGTCCAGTGCAAGGAGAGCCCTGCTCTAGTCTGGACAATGCTGTGCTTCCTTTTATTTGGGGGAAGACCTGCTAAGCCCCTGGAGTTTAGTGCCGAGGTGCTGTCCTCCTTTTCTTACACACACACACACACACACACACACACACACACACACACACACACACACACACACACGACTTTGCTGTCACACACACATCCTGTTCCTTTCCTGTCACCTCTTGTAGGGTACAGGCCATGCAGATGCACCCGGGGCTAAAGAGAATCCAGGTCTTCCTGGATGGATTAAGTGTGGGAGGGTGCTGTCCGGCCCTGGGCAAGTCTCTACCTTGCTAGGGCTTTCACCACCAGTCTTCATGTTGTCACTACCTGTGAAATGCAAGCGTTTGGAAAATATAGTGGAAGAACACCAGGGGCCCATGTGGGAGACTGGCGGTGCTCATTCACCTGTCTGCCCTCCTCTGAGTGCTCCCAGGATCCTGAGGATCTGAACCCCGGAGCGATTTTTCTTCACCCATACTTGAGTAGCCTAGGAGACTTCGCCCCAGCCAACTCCCAGCACCCACAGGGCACCATCTGGACAGCCAGCCCAACTCACCTAGGTCCCTGCTCTCCTCTCCAGCCCTGTCCAAATCTTCTAGAGGAAGTAGCTGTTACCTTCAGTGGGACAGGGACGAATCAGGATGCAGAGATTGGCAATGCCCTTGGCAGTTTTCCTGCACCCTGGCCCCTGGCCTAAAGATGGACACCGTGCCAAGGTCACCCCAGACAGACCCTGCAGACGCAGCCCACAGTACAGTGGCTTCAGGCAAAGAGAATGGCAACAAAAACAAACACAAGATAAAACTGGGCTTCAGCCGGAGCTGGTTTGTTTTCCTAGGAAAGAGCAGGGGCGAGCAATGAGAACCATCTGTGCCTGGGGCGAGGCCCAGGCTTGCTGCTGTCCCCACACCTCCCCCGAAGACCACAGGAGCCAGGTCTTGCTCTCGCCTTGGCTAAGGCAGAGTGTGTGTTGTGGCTGGCCAGGCACCACCCAGTCTCCGGCCTGGTCTCTAGCAGACCCTGGCTCTGGAATGCAGGCACTTCCTGGTTGCCCTCAAAGGACACTCCATGCAAGCAGAGGCTGCTGCGACCCATTTGGTGTCAGACTGAGCTTAGATTCCCAGTTCCTGGCTTTAGGAGGCCCTTAGAGACATACTGCAGCAATGTAAGCCCCTGTTGGCCCCGGGCTTTGCCAAGGACCAAACCAATGAATGGATCCCATATGTGGTGTTTGTTGCAGTGTTCTGTAGTGAAGGGATGTGTGGCCCACAACATTCTCACTGGGGACAAATTTGCTTCTTCCCTGAGTCAGGAAGAGGGGCACGGATTGTGAGTCCCAGGTTTGTAGGGATGCTCTGAAGCAAGCTGGCTGAGGATTCGGGTTCTGTGTTAGAAAGATCTGGACTTGAACACTATCTCTGTCTCTACTGACCAGGAACAAGCTGCTTTCTCCAGCCTTCCGTTCTGTCTCCCGCAAAGGGTCCAAGATATGGGGCCCGTGCGTGTAGTGCTTATGGTACATAATGAGCACCTCTGGTCCAGAGGACGATCACAATTGTACTACAGTCACTACTGGCACACACGCCACCACACAGACAAGGGAGCGTCTCCCACCAAGGACCTTCAGAGGAATAAATGTAG